>NW_027326946.1:600000-826132 GCF_047675955.1 Chlorocebus sabaeus | reverse complement strand
CTCACAGAGTTACATCTTTCCCTTCAAGACGCCTTTCGCTAAGGCTGTTCTTGTGGAATTGGCAAAGGGATATTTGGAAGCCCATAGAGGGCTATGGTGAAAAAGGAAATATCTTCCTTTTAAAACTGGAAAGAAGCTTTCTGAGAAACTGCTCTGTGTTCTGTTAATTCATCTCACAGAGTTACATCTTTCCCTTCAAGAAGCCTTTCACTAAGGCTGTTCTTGTGGAATTGGCAAAGGGATATTTGGAAGCCCATAGAGGGCTATGGTGAAAAAGGAAATATCTTCCGTTCAAAACTGGAAAGAAGCTTTCTGAGAAACTGCTCTGTGTTCTGTTAATTCATCTCACAGAGTTACATCTTTCCCTTCAAGAAGCCTTTCGCTAAGGCTGTTCTTGTGGAATTGGCAAAGGGATATTTGGAAGCCCATAGAGGTCTATGGTGAAAAAGGAAATATCTTCCGTTCAAAACTGGAAAGAAGCTTTCTGAGAAACTGCTCTGTGTTCTGTTAATTCATCTCACAGAGTTACATCTTTCCCTTCAAGAAGCCTTTCGCTAAGGCTGTTCTTGTGTAATTGGCAAAAGGATATTTGGAAGCCCATAGAGGGCTATGGTGAAAAAGGAAATATCTTCCGTTCAAAACTGGAAAGAAGCTTTCTGAGAAACTGCTCTGTGTTCTGTTAATTCATCTCACAGAGTTCCATCTTTCCCTTCAAGAAGCCTTTCGCTAAGGCTGTTCTTGTGGAATTGGCAAATGTATATTTGGAAGCCCATAGAGGGCTATGGTGAAAAAGGAAATATCTTCCGTTCAAAACAGGAAAGAAACTTTCTGAGAAACTGCTCTGTGTTCTGTTAATTCATCTCACAGAGTTACATCTTTCTCTTCAAGAAGCCTTTCACTATGGCTGTTCTTATGCAATTGGCAAAGGGATATTTGGAAGCCCATAGAGGGCTATGGTGAAAAAGGAAATATCTTCCGTTCAAAACTGGAAAGAATCTTTCTGAGAAACTGCTCTGTGTTCTGTTAATTCATCTCACAGAGTTACATCTTTCTCTTCAAGAAGCCTTTTGCTAAGGCTGTTCTAGTGGAACTGGCAAAGGGATATTTGGAAGCCCATACAGGGCTATGGTGAAAAAGGAAATATCTTCCGTTCAAAACTGGAAAGAAGCTTTCTGAGAAACTGCTCTGTGTTCTGTTAATTCATCTCACAGAGTTACATCTTTCCCTTCAAGAAGCCTTTCGCTAAGGCTGTTCTTGTGGAATTGGCAAAGGGATATTTGGAAGCCCATAGAGGGCTATGGTGAAAAAGGAAATATCTTCCGTTCAAAACTGGAAAGAAGCTTTCTGAGAAACTGCTCCGTGTTCTGTTAATTCATCTCACAGTGTTACATCTTTCCCTTCAAGAAGACTTTCGCTAAGGCTGTTCTTGTGTAATTGGCAAAAGGATATTAGGAAGCCCATAGAGGGCTATGGTGAAAAAGGAAATATCTTCCGTTCAAAACTGGAAAGAAGCTTTCTGAGAAACTGCTCTGTGTTCTGTTAATTCATCTCACAGAGTTACATCTTTCCCTTCAAGAAGCCTTTCGCTAAGGCTGTTCTTGTGCAATTGGCAAATTGATATTTGGAAGCCCATAGAGGGCTATGGTGAAAAAGGAAATATCTTCCGTTCAAAACTGGAAAGAAGCTTTCTGAGAAACTGCTCTGTGTTCTGTTAATTCATCTCGCAGAGTTACATCTTTCTCTTCAAGAAGCCTTTTGCTAAGGCAGTTCTAGTGGAACTGGCAAAGGGATATTTTGAAGCCCATACAGGGCTATGGTGAAAAAGGAAATATCTTCCGTTCAAAACTGGAAAGAAGCTTTCTGAGAAACTGCTCTGTGTTCTGTTAATTCATCTCACAGAGTTACATCTTTCCCTTCAAGAAGCCTTTCGCTAAGGCTGTTCTTGTGGAATTGGCAAAGGGATATTTGGAAGCCCATAGAGGGCTATGGTGAAAAAGGAAATATCTTCCGTTCAAAACTGGAAAGAATCTTTCTGAGAAACTGCTCTGTGTTCTGTTAATTCCTCTCACAGAGTTACATCTTTCTCTTCAAGAAGCCTTTCGCTAAGGCTGTTCTGGTGGAATTGGCAAAGGGATATTTGGAAGCCCATAGAGGGCTATGGTGAAAAAGGAAATATCTTCCGTTCAAAACTGGAAAGAAGCTTTCTGAGAAACTGCTCTGTGTTCTGTTAATTCATCTCACAGAGTTACATCTTTCCCTTCAAGAAGCCTTTCGCTAAGGCTGTGCTTGTGGAACTGGCAATGGGATATTTGGAAGCCCATAGAGGGCTATGGTGAAAAAGGAAATATCTTCCGTTCAAAACTGGAAAGAAGCTTTCTGAGAAACTGCTCCGTGTTCTGTTAATTCATCTCACAGAGTTACATCTTTCCCTTCAAGAAGCCTTTCGCTAAGGCTGTTCTTGTGTAATTGGCAAAAGGATATTTGGAAGCCCATAGAGGGCTATGGTGAAAAAGGAAATATCTTCCGTTCAAAACTGGAAAGAAGCTTTCTGAGAAACTGCTCAGTGTTCTGTTAATTCATCTCACAGAGTTACATCTTTCCCTTCAAGAAGCCTTTCGCTAAGGCTGTTCTTGTGGAATTTGCAAATGGATATTTGGAAGCCCATAGAGGGCTACGGTGAAAAAGGAAATATCTTCCGTTCAAAAGTGGAA
This sequence comes from Chlorocebus sabaeus, assembly GCF_047675955.1. NCBI lineage: Eukaryota > Metazoa > Chordata > Mammalia > Primates > Cercopithecidae > Chlorocebus > Chlorocebus sabaeus. The sequence goes on along the minus strand of NW_027326946.1, from coordinate 823,421 downwards.
AGAAGCTTTCGGAGAAACTGCTCTGTGTTCTGTTAATTCATCTCACAGAGTTACATCTTTCTCTTCAAGAAGCCTTTCACTATGGCTGTTCTTGTGCAATTGGCAAAGGGATATTTGGAAGCCCATAGAGGGCTATGGTGAAAAAGGAAATATCTCCCGTTCAAAACTGGAAAGAAGCTTTCTGAGAAACTGCTCTGTGTTCTGTTAATTCATCTCACAGAGTTACATCTTTCTCTTCAAGAAGCCTTTTGCTAAGGCTGTTCTAGTGGCACTGGCAAAGGGATATTTGGAAGCCCATACAGGGCTATGGTGAAAAAGGAAATATCTTCCGTTCAAAACTGGAAAGAAGCTTTCTGAGAAACTGCTCTGTGTTCTATTAATTCATCTCACAGAGTTACATCTTTCCCTTCAAGAAGCCTTTCGCTAAGGCTGTTCTTGTGGAATTGGCAAAGGGATATTTGGAAGCCCATAGAGGGCTATGGTGAAAAAGGAAATATCTTCCGTTCAAAACTGGAAAGAAGCTTTCTGAGAAACTGCTCTGTGTTCTGTTAATTCCTCTCACAGAGTTACATCTTTCTCTTCAAGAAGCCTTTCGCTAAGGCTGTTCTGGTGGAATTGGCAAAGGGATATTTGGAAGCCCATAGAGGGCTATGGTGAAAAAGGAAATATCTTCCGTTCAAAACTGGAAAGAAGCTTTCTGAGAAACTGCTCTGTGTTCTGTTAATTCATCTCACAGAGTTACATCTTTCCCTTCAAGAAGCCTTTGGCTAAGGCTGTTCTTGTGGAACTGGCAATGGGATATTTGGAAGCCCATAGAGGGCTATGGTGAAAAAGGAAATACCTTCCGTTCAAAAGTGGAAAGAAGCTTTCTGAGAAACTGCTCCGTGTTCTGTTAATTCATCTCACAGAGTTACATCTTTCCCTTCAAGAAGCCTTTCGCTAAGGCTGTCCTTGTGGAATTGGCAAAGGGATATTTGGAAGCCCATAGAGGGCTATGGTGAAAAAGGAAATATCTTCCGTTCAAAACTGGAAAGAAGCTTTCTGAGAAACTGCTCTGTGTTCTGTTAATTCATCTCACAGTGTTACATCTTTCCCTTCAAGACGCCTTTCGCTAAGCCTGTTCTTGTGGAATTGGCAAAGGGATATTTGGAAGCCCATAGAAGGCTATGGTGAAAAAGGAAATATCTTCCGTTTAAAATTGGAAAGAAGCTTTCTGAGAAACTGCTCTGTGTTCTGTTAATTCATCTCACAGAGTTACATCTTTCCCTTCAAAAGCCTTTCGCTAAGGCTGTTCTTGTGGAATTGGCAAAGGGATATTTGGAAGCCCATAGAGGGCTATGGTGAAAAAGGAAATATCTTCCGTTCCATACTGGAAAGAAGCTTTCTGAGAAACTGCTCTGTGTTCTGTTAATTCATCTCACAGAGTTACATCTTTCCCTTCAAGAGGCCTTTCGCTAAGGCTGTTCTTGTGTAATTGGCAAAGGGATATTTGGAAGCCCTTAGAGGGCTATGGTGAAAAAGGAAATATCTTCCGTTCAAAACTGGAAAGAAGCTTTCTGAGAAAATGCTCTGTGTTCTGTTAATTCATCTCACAGAGTTACATCTTTCCCTTCAAGAAGCCTTTCGCTAAGGCTGTTCTTGTGGAATTGGCAAATGGATATTTGGAAGCCCATAGAGGGCTACGGTGAAAAAGGAAATATCTTCCGTTCAAAACTGGAAAGAAGCTTTCGGAAAAACTGCTCTGTGTTCTGTTAATTCATCTCACAGAGTTACATCTTTCTCTTCAAGAAGCCTTTCGCTATGGCTGTTCTTGTGCAATTGGCAAAGGGATATTTGGAAGCCCTTAGAGGGCTATGGTGAAAAAGGAAATATCTTCCGTTCAAAACTGGAAAGAAGCTTTCTGAGAAACTGCTCTGTGTTCTGTTAATTCATCTCACAGAGTTACATCTTTCTCTTCAAGAAGCCTTTTGCTAAGGCTGTTCTAGTGGAATTGGCAAAGGGATATTTGGATGCCCATACAGGGCTATGGTGAAAAAGGAAATATCTTCCGTTCAAAACTGGAAAGAAGCTTTCTGAGAAACTGCTCTGTGTTCTGTTAATTCATCTCACGGAGTTACATCTTTCCCTTGAAGAAGCCATTCGCTAAGGCTGTTCTTGTGGAATTGGCAAAGGGATATTTGGAAGTCCATAGAGGGCTATGGTGAAAAGAAATATCTTCCGTTCAAAACTGGAAAGAAGCTTTCTGAGAAACTGCTCTGTGTTCTGTTAATTCATCTCACAGAGTTACATCTTTCTCTTCAAGAAGCCTTTCGCTATGGCTGTTCTTGTGCAATTGGCAAAGGGATATTTGGAAGCCCATAGAGGGCTATTGTGAAAAAGGAAATATCTTCCGTTCAAAACAGGAAAGAAGCTTTCTGAGAAACTGCTCTGTGTTCTGTTAATTCATCTCACAGAGTTACATCTTTCCCTTCAAGAAGCCTTTCGCTAAGGCTGTTCTTGTGGAACTGGCAAAGGGATATTTAGAAGCCCATAGAGGGCTATGGTGAAAAAGGAAATATCTTCCGTTCAAAACTGGAAAGAAGCTTTCTGAGAAACTGCTCTGTGTTCTGTTAATTCATCTTATAGAGTTACATCTTTCTCTTCAAGAAACCTTTGCTAAGGCTGTTCTTGTGGAATTGGCAAAGACATATTTGGAAGCCCATAGAGGGCTATGGTGAAAAAGCAAATATCTTCCGTTCAAAACTGGAAAGAAGCTTTCTGAGAAACTGCTCTGTGTTCTGTTAATTCATCTCACAGAGATACATCTTTCCCTTCAAGAAGGCATTCGCTAAGGCTGTTCTTGTGGAATTGGCAAAGGGATATTTGGAAGCCCATAGAGGGCTATGGTGAAAAAGGAAATATCTTCCGTTCAAAACTGGAAAGAAGCTTTCTGAGAAACTGCTCTGTGTTCTGTTAATTCATCTCACAGAGTTACATCTTTCCCTTCAAGAAGCCTTTCGCTAACGCTGTTCTTGTGGAATTTGCAAAGGGATATTTGGAAGCCCATAGAGGGCTATGGTGAAAAAGGAAATATCTTCCGTTCAAAACTGGAAAGAAGCTTTCTGAGAAACTGCTCTGTGTTCTGTTAATTCATCTCACAGAGTTACATCTTTCCCTTCAAGAAGCCATTCGCTAAGGCTGTTCTTGTGTAATTGGCAAAGGGATATTTGGAAGCCCATAGAGGGCTATGGTGAAAAAGGAAATATCTTCCGTTCAAAACTGGAAAGAATCTTTCTGAGAAACTGCTCTGTGTTCTGTTAATTCATCTCACAGAGTTACATCTATCTCTTCAAGACGCCTTTCGCTAAGCCTCTTCTTGTGGAATTGGCAAAGGGATATTTGGAAGCCCATAGAGGGCTATGGTGAAAAAGGAAACATCTTCCGTTCAAAACTGGAAAGAAGCTTTCTGAGAAACTGCTCTGTGTTCTGTTAATTCATCTCACAGAGTTACATCTTTCCCTTCAAGAAGCCTTTCACTAAGGCTGTTCTTGTGGAATTGGCAAAGGGACATTTGGAAGCCCATAGAGGGCTATGGTGAAAAAAGAAATATCTTCCGTTTAAAACTGGAAAGAAGCTTTCTGAGAAACTGCTCTGTGTTCTGTTAATTCATCTCACAGAGTTACATCTTTCCCTTCAAGACGCCTTTCGCTAAGGCTGTTCTTGTGGAATTGGCAAAGGGATATTTGGAAGCCCATAGAGGGCTATGGTGAAAAAAGAAATATCTTCCGTTTAAAACTGGAAAGAAGCTTTCTGAGAATCTGCTCTGTGTTCTGTTAATTCATCTCACAGAGTTACATCTTTCCCTTCAAGAAGCCTTTCGTTAAGGCCGTTCTTGTGGAATTGGCAAAGGGATATTTGGAAGCCCATAGAGGGCTATGGTGAAAAAGGAAATATCTTCCGTTCAAAACTGGAAAGAAGCTTTCTGAGAAACTGCTCTGTGTTCTGTTAATTCATCTCACAGAGTTACATCTTTCCCTTCAAGACGCCTTTCGCAAAGCCTGTTCTTGTGGAATTGGCAAAGGGATATTTGGAAGCCCATAGAGGGCTATGGTGAAAAAGGAAATATCTTCCGTTTAAAATTGGAAAGAAGCTTTCTGAGAAACTGCTCTGTGTTCTGTTAATTCATCTCACAGAGTTACATCTTTCCCTTCAAAAGCCTTTCGCTAAGGCTGTTCTTGTGGAATTGGCAAAGGGATATTTGGAAGCCCATAGAGGGCTATGGTGAAAAAGGAAATATCTTCCGTTCCATACTGGAAAGAAGCTTTCCGAGAAACTGCTCTGTGTTCTGTTAATTCATCTCACAGAGTTACATCTTTCCCTTCAAGAGGCCTTTCGCTAAGGCTGTTCTTGTCTAATTGGCAAAGGGATATTTGGCAGCCCTTAGAGGGCTATGGTGAAAAAGGAAATATCTTCCGTTCAAAACTGGAAAGAAGCTTTCTGAGAAAATGCTCTGTGTTCTGTTAATTCATCTCACAGAGTTACATCTTTCCCTTCAAGAAGCCTTTCGCTAAGGCTGTTCTTGTGGAATTGGCAAATGGATATTTGGAAGCCCATAGAGGGCTACGGTGAAAAAGGAAATATCTTCCGTTCAAAACTGGAAAGAAGCTTTCGGAAAAACTGCTCTGTGTTCTGTTAATTCCTATCACAGAGTTACATCTTTCTCTTCAAGAAGCCTTTCACTATGGCTGTTCTTGTGCAATTGGCAAATTGATATTTGGAAGCCCATAGAGGGCTATGGTGAAAAAGGAAATATCTTCCGTTCAAAACTGGAAAGAAGCATTCTGAGAAACTGCTCTGTGTTCTGTTAATTCATCTCGCAGAGTTACATCTTTCTCTTCAAGAAGCCTTTTGCTAAGGCTGTTCTAGTGGAACTGGCAAAGGGATATTTTGAAGCCCATACAGGGCTACGGTGAAAAAGGAAATATCTTCCGTTCAAAACTGGAAAGAAGCTTTCTGAGAAACTGCTCTGTGTTCTGTTAATTCATCTCACAGAGTTACATCTTTCCCTTCAAGAAGCCTTTCGCTAAGGCTGTTCTTGTGGAATTGGCAAAGGGATATTTGGAAGCCCATAGAGGGCTAAGGTGAAAAAGGAAATATCTTCCGTTGAAAACTGGAAAGAATCTTTCTGAGAAACTGCTCTGTGTTCTGTTAATTCCTCTCACAGAGTTACATCTTTCTCTTCAAGAAGCCTTTCGCTAAGGCTGTTCTGGTGGAATTGGCAAAGGGATATTTGGAAGCCCATAGAGGGCTATGGTGAAAAAGGAAATATCTTCCGTTCAAAACTGGAAAGAAGCTTTCTGAGAAACTGCTCTGTGTTCTGTTAATTCATCTCACAGAGTTACATCTTTCCCTTCAAGAAACCTTTCGCTAAGGCTGTGCTTGTGGAACTGGCAATGGGATATTTGGAAGCCCATAGAGGGCTATGGTGAAAAAGGAAATATCTTCCGTTCAAAACTGGAAAGAAGCATTCTGAGAAACTGCTCCGTGTTCTGTTAATTCATCTCACAGAGTTACATCTTTCCCTTCAAGAAGCCTTTCGCTAAGGCTGTTCTTGTGTAATTGGCAAAAGGATATTTGGAAGCCCATAGAGGGCTATGGTGAAAAAGGAAATATCTTCCGTTCAAAACTGGAAAGAAGCTTTCTGAGAAACTGCTCAGTGTTCTGTTAATTCATCTCACAGAGTTACATCTTTCCCTTCAAGAAGCCTTTCGCTAAGGCTGTTCTTGTGGAATTTGCAAATGGATATTTGGAAGCCCATAGAGGGCTACGGTGAAAAAGGAAATATCTTCCGTTCAAAACTGGAAAGAAGCTTTCGGAGAAACTGCTCTGTGTTCTGTTAATTCATCTCACAGAGTTACATCTTTCTCTTCAAGAAGCCTTTCACTATGGCTGTTCTTGTGCAATTGGCAAAGGGATATTTGGAAGCCCATAGAGGGCTATGGTGAAAAAGGAAATATCTTCCGTTCAAAACTGGAAAGCAGCTTTCTGAGAAACTGCTCTGTGTTCTGTTAATTCATCTCACAGAGTTACATCTTTCTCTTCAAGAAGCCTTTTGCTAAGGCTGTTCTAGTGGCACTGGCAAAGGGATATTTGGAAGCCCATACAGGGCTATGGTGAAAAAGGAAATATCTTCCGTTCAAAACTGGAAAGAAGCTTTCTGAGAAACTGCTCTGTGTTCTATTAATTCATCTCACAGAGTTACATCTTTCCCTTCAAGAAGCCTTTCGCTAAGGCTGTTCTTGTGGAATTGGCAAAGGGATATTTGGAAGCCCATAGAGGGCTATGGTGAAAAAGGAAATATCTTCCGTTCAAAACTGGAAAGAAGCTTTCTGAGAAACTGCTCTGTGTTCTGTTAATTCCTCTCACAGAGTTACATCTTTCTCTTCAAGAAGCCTTTCGCTAAGGCTGTTCTGGTGGAATTGGCAAAGGGATATTTGGAAGCCCATAGAGGGCTATGGTGAAAAAGGAAATATCTTCCGTTCAAAACTGGAAAGAAGCTTTCTGAGAAACTGCTCTGTGTTCTGTTAATTCATCTCACAGAGTTACATCTTTCCCTTCAAGAAGCCTTTGGCTAAGGCTGTTCTTGTGGAATTGGGAAAGGGATATTTGGAAGCCCTTAGAGGGCAATGGTGAAAAAGGAAATATCTTCCGTTCAAAACTGGAAAGAAGTTTTCTGAGAAACTGCTCTGTGTTCTGTTAATTCATCTCACAGAGTTACATCTTTCCCTTCAAGAAGCCATTCGCTAAGGCTGTTCTTGTGGAATTGGCAAAGGGATATTTGGAAGCACATGGAGGGCTATGGTGAAAAAGGAAACATCTTCCGTTCAAAACTGGAAAGAAGCTTTCTGAGAAACTGCTCTGTGTTCTGTTAATTCATCTCACAGAGTTACATCTTTCCCTTCAAGAAGCCTTTCGCTAAGGCTGTTCTTGTGGAATTGGCAAATGGATATTTGCAAGCCCATAGAGGGCTACGGTGAAAAAGGAAATATCTTCCGTTCAAAACTGGAAAGAAGCTTTCGGAGAAACTGCTCTGTGTTCTGTTAATTCATCTCACAGAGTTACATCTTTCTCTTCAAGAAGCCTTTCGCTATGGCTGTTCTTGTGCAATTGGCAAAGGGATATTTGGAAGCCCATAGAGGGCTATGGTGAAAAAGGAAATATCTTCCGTTCAAAACTGGAAAGAAGCTTTCTGAGAAACTGCTCTGTGTTCTGTTAATTCATCTCACAGAGTTACATCTTTCTCTTCAAGAAGCCTTTTGCTAAGGCTGTTCTAGAGGAATTGGCAAAGGGATATTTGGAAGCCCATACAGGGCTATGGTGAAAAAGGAAATATCTTCCGTTCAAAACTGGAAAGAAGCTTTCTGAGAAACTGCTCTGTGTTCTGTTAATTCATCTCACAGAGTTACATCTTTCCCTTCAAGAAGCCTTTCGCTAAGGCTGTTCTTGTGGAATTGGCAAAGGGATATTTGGAAGCCCATAGAGGGCTATGGTGAAAAAGGAAATATCTTCCGTTCAAAACTGGAAAGAAGCTTTCTGAGAAACTGCTCTGTGTTCTGTTAATTCATCTCACAGAGTTACATCTTTCCCTTCAAGACGCCTTTCGCTAAGCCTGTTCTTGTGGAATTGGCAAAGGGATATTTGGAAGCCCATAGAGGGCTATGGTGAAAAAGGAAATATCTTCCGTTCAAAACTGGAAAGAAGCTTTCTGAGAAACTGCTCTGTGTTCTGTTAATTCATCTCACAGAGTTACATCTTTCCCTTCAAGAAGCCATTCGCTAAGGCTGTTCTTGTGGAATTGGCAAAGGGATATTTGGAAGTCCATAGAGGGCTATGGTGAAAAAGGAAATATCTTCCGTTCAAAACTGGAAAGAAGCTTTCTGAGAAACTGCTCTGTGTTCTGTTAATTCATCTCACAGAGTTACATCTTTCCCTTCAAGACGCCTTTCGCTAAGGCTGTTCTTGTGGAATTGGCAAAGGGATATTTGGAATCCCATAGAGGGCTATGGTGAAAAAGGAAATATCTTCCGTTTAAAACTGGAAAGAAGCTTTCTGAGAAACTGCTCTGTGTTCTGTTAATTCATCTCACAGAGTTACATCTTTCCCTTCAAGAAGCCTTTCGCTAAGGCTGTTCTTGTGGAATTGGCAAATGGATATTTGCAAGCCCATAGAGGGCTGCGGTGAAAAAGGAAATATCTTCCGTTCAAAACTGGAAAGAAGCTTTCGGAGAAACTTCTCTGTGTTCTGTTAATTCATCTCACAGAGTTAAATCTTTCTCTTCAAGAAGCCTTTCGCTATGGCTGTTCTTGTGCAATTGGCAAAGGGATATTTGGAAGCCCATAGAGGGCTATGGTCAAAAAGGAAATATCTTCCGTTCAAAACTGGAAAGAAGCTTTCTGAGAAACTGCTCTGTGTTCTGTTAATTCATCTCACAGAGTACATCTTTCTCTTCAAGAAGCCTTTTGCTAAGGCTGTTCTAGAGGAATTGGCAAAGGGATATTTGGAAGCCTATAGAGGGCTATGGTGAAAAAGGAAATATCTTCCGTTCAAAACTGGAAAGAAGCTTTCTGAGAAACTGCTCTGTGTTCTGTTAATTCATCTCACAGAGTTACATCTTTCCCTTCAAGAAGCCTTTCGCTAAGGATGCTCTTGTGGAATTGGCAAAGGGATATTTGGAAGCCCATAGAGGGCTATGGTGAAAAAGGAAATATCTTCCGTTCAAAACTGGAAAGAAGCTTTCTGAGAAACTGCTCTGTGTTCTGTTAATTCATCTCACAGAGTTACATCTTTCCCATCAAGAAGCCTTTCGCTAACGCTGTTCTTGTGGAATTTGCAAAGGGATATTTGGAAGCCCATAGAGGGCTATGGTGAAAAAGGAAATATCTTCCGTTCAAAATTGGAAAGAAGCTTTCTGAGAAACTGCTCTGTGTTCTGTTAATTCATCTCACAGAGTTACATCTTTCCCTTCAAGAAGCCATTCGCTAAGGCTGTTCTTGTGTAATTGCCAAAGGGATATTTGGAAGCCCATAGAGGGCTATGGTGAAAAAGGAAATATCTTCCGTTCAAAACTGGAAAGAATCTTTCTGAGAAACTGCTCTGTGTTCTGTTAAATCATCTCACAGAGTTACATCTTTCACTTCAAGACGCCTTTCGCTAAGGCTGTTCTAGTGGAATTGGCAAAGGGATATTTGGATGCCCATACAGGGCTATGGTGAAAAAGGAAATATCTTCCGTTCAAAACTGGAAAGAAGCTTTCTGAGAAACTGCTCTGTGTTCTGTTAATTCATCTCACAGAGTTAAATCTTTCCCTTCAAGAAGCCTTTCGCTAAGGCTGTTCTTGTGGAATTCGCAAATGGATATTTGGAAGCCCATAGAGGGCTACGGTGAAAAAGGAAATATCTTCCGTTCAAAACTGGAAAGAAGCTTTCTGAGAAACTGCTCTGTGTTCTGTTAATTCATCTCACAGAGTTACATCTTTCTCTTCAAGAAGCCTTTCGCTATGGCTGTTCTTGTGCAATTGGCAAAGGGATATTTGGAAGCCCATAGAGGGCTATGGTGAAAAAGGAAATATCTTCCGTTCAAAACTGGAAAGAAGCTTTCTGAGAAACTGCTCTGTGTTCTGTTAATTCATCTCACAGAGTTACATCTTTCTCTTCAAGAAGCCTTTTGCTAAGGCTGTTCTAGTGGAATTGGCAAAGGGATATTTGGATGCCCATACAGGGCTATGGTGAAAAAGGAAATATCTTCCGTTCAAAACTGGAAAGAAGCTTTCTGAGAAACTGCTCTGTGTTCTGTTAATTCATCTCACAGAGTTACATCTTTCCCTTGAAGAAGCCTTTCGCTAAGGCTGTTCTTGTGGAATTGGCAAAGGCATATTTGGAAGCCCATAGAGGGCTATGGTGAAAAAGGAAATATCTTCCGTTCAAAACTGGAAAGAAGCTTTCTGAGAAACCGCTCTGTGTTCTGTTAATTCATCACATAGAGTTACATCTTTCTGTTCAAGGAACCTTTCGCTAAGGCTGTTCTTGTGGAATTGGCAAAGGGATATTTGGAAGCCCATAGAGGGCTATGGTGAAAAAGGAAATATCTTCCGTTCAAAACTGGAAAGAAGCTTTCTGAGAAACTGCTCTGTGTTCTGTTAATTCATCTCACAGAGTTACATCTTTCCCTTCAAGACGCCTTTCGCTAAGCCTGTTCTTGTGGAATTGGCAAAGGGATATTTGGAAGCCCATAGAGGGCTATGGTGAAAAAGGAAATATCTTCCGTTTAAAACTGGAAAGAAGCTTTCTGAGAAACTGCTCTGTGTTCTGTTAATTCATCTCACAGAGTTACATCTTTCCCTTCAAGAAGCCTTTCGCTAAGGCTGTTCTTGTGGAATTGGCAAAGGGATATTTGGAAGCCCATAGAGGGCTATGGTGAAAAAGGAAATATCTTCCGTTCAAAACTGGAAAGAAGCTTTCTGAGAAACTGCTCTGTGTTCTGTTAATTCATCTCACAGAGTTACATCTTTCCCTTCAAGAGGCCTTTCGCTAAGGCTGTTCTTGTGTAATTGGCAAAGGGATATTTGGAAGCCCGTAGAGGGCTATGGTGAAAAAGGAAATATCTTCCGTTCAAAACTGGAAAGAAGCTTTCTGAGAAACTGCTCTGTGTTCTGTTAATTCATCTCATAGAGTTACATCTTTCCCTTCAAGAAGCCTTTCGCTAAGGCTGTTCTTGTGGAATTGGCAAATGGATATTTGGAAGCCCATAGAGGGCTACGGTGAAAAAGGAAATATCTTCCGTTCAAAACTGTAAAGAAGCTTTCGGAGAAACTGCTCTGTGTTCTGTTAATTCATCTCACAGAGTTACATCTTTCTCTTCAAGTAGCCTTTCGCTATGGCTGTTCTTGTGCAATTGGCAAAGGGATATTTGGAAGCCCATAGAGGGCTATGGTGAAAAAGGAAATATCTTCCGTTCAAAACTGGAAAGAAGCTTTCTGAGAAACTGCTCTGTGTTCTGTTAATTCATCTCACAGAGTTACATCTTTCTCTTCAAGAAGCCTTTTGCTAAGGCTGTTCTAGTGGAATTGGCAAAGGGATATTTGGATGCCCATACAGGGCTATGGTGAAAAAGGAAATATCTTCCGTTCAAAACTGGAAAGAAGCTTTCTGAGAAACTGCTCTGTGTTCTGTTAATTCATCTCACAGAGTTACATCTTTCCCTTGAAGAAGCCTTTCGCTAAGGCTGTTCTTGTGGAATTGGCAAAGGGATATTTGGAAGCCCATAGAGGGCTATGGTGAAAAAGCAAATATCTTCCGTTCAAAACTGGAAAGAAGCTTTCTGAGAAACTGCTCTGTGTTCTGTTAATTCATCTCACAGAGTTACATCTTTCCCTTCAAGAAGCCTTTCGCTAAGGCTGTTCTTGTGGAATTGGCAAAGGGATATTTGGAAGCCCTTAGAGGGCTATGGTGAAAAAGGAAATATCTTCCGTTCAAAACTGGAAAGAAGCTTTCTGAGAAACTGCTCTGTGTTCTGTTAATTCATCTCACAGATTTACATCTTTCTCTTCAAGAAGCCTTTTGCTAAGGCTGTTCTTGTGGAATTGGCAAAGGGATATTTGGAAGCCCATAGAGGGCTATGGTGAAAAAGGAAATATCTTCCGTTCAAAACTGGAAAGAAGCTTTCTGAGAAACTGCTCTGTGTTCTGTTAATTCATCTCACAGAGTTACATCTTTCCCTTCAAGACGCCTTTCGCTAAGGCTGTTCTTGTGGAATTGGCAAAGGGATATTTGGAAGCCCATAGAGGGCTATGGTGAAACAGGAAATATCTTCCGTTCAAAACTGGAAAGAAGCTTTCTGAGAAACTGCTCTGTGTTCTGTTAATTCATCTCACAGAGTTACATCTTTCCCTTCAAGAAGCCTTTCGTTAAGGCTGTTCTTGTGGAATTGGCAAAGGGATATTTGGAAGCCCATAGAGGGCTATGGTGAAAAAAGAAATATCTTCCGTTTAAAACTGGAAAGAAGATTTCTGAGAATCTGCTCTGTGTTCTGTTAATTCATCTCACTGAGTTACATCTTTCCCTTCAAGAAGGCATTCGCTAAGGCTGTTCTTGTGGAATTGGCAAAGGGATATTTGGAAGCCCATAGAGGGCTATGGTGAAAAAGGAAATATCTTCCGTTCAAAACTGGAAAGAAGCTTTCTGAGAAACTGCTCTGTGTTCTGTTAATTCATCTCACAGAGTTACATCTTTCCCTTCAAGAAGCCTTTCGCTAACGCTGTTCTTGTGGAATTTGCAAAGGGATATTTGGAAGCCCATAGAGGGCTATGGTGAAAAAGGAAATATCTTCCGTTCAAAACTGGAAAGAAGCTTTCTGAGAAACTACTCTGTGTTCTGTTAATTCATCTCACAGAGTTACATCTTTCCCTTCAAGAAGCCATTCGCTAAGGCTGTTCTTGTGGAATTGGCAAAGGGATATTTGGAAGCCCATAGAGGGCTATGGTGAAAAAGGAAATATCTTCCGTTCAAAACTGGAAAGAATCTTTCTGAGAAACTGCTCTGTGTTCTGTTAATTCATCTCACAGAGTTACATCTTTCCCTTCAAGAGGCCTTTCGCTAAGGCTGTTCTTGTGTAATTGGCAAAGGGATATTTGGAAGCCCATAGAGGGCTATGGTGAAAAAGGAAATATCTTCCGTTCAAAACTGGAAAGAAGCTTTCTGAGAAACTGCTCTGTGTTCTGTTAATTCATCTCACAGAGTTACATCTTTCCCTTCAAGAAGCCTTTCGCTAAGGATGCTCTTGTGGAATTGGCAAAGGGATATTTGGAAGCCCATAGAGGGCTATGGTGAAAAAGGAAATATCTTCCGTTCAAAACTGGAAAGAAGCTTTCTGAGAAACTGCTCTGTGTTCTGTTAATTCATCTCACAGAGTTACATCTTTCCCATCAAGAAGCCTTTCGCTAACGCTGTTCTTGTGGAATTTGCAAAGGGATATTTGGAAGCCCATAGAGGGCTATGGTGAAAAAGGAAATATCTTCCGTTCAAAATTGGAAAGAAGCTTTCTGAGAAACTGCTCTGTGTTCTGTTAATTCATCTCACAGAGTTACATCTTTCCCTTCAAGAAGCCATTCGCTAAGGCTGTTCTTGTGTAATTGCCAAAGGGATATTTGGAAGCCCATAGAGGGCTATGGTGAAAAAGGAAATATCTTCCGTTCAAAACTGGAAAGAATCTTTCTGAGAAACTGCTCTGTGTTCTGTTAAATCATCTCACAGAGTTACATCTTTCACTTCAAGACGCCTTTCGCTAAGGCTGTTCTAGTGGAATTGGCAAAGGGATATTTGGATGCCCATACAGGGCTATGGTGAAAAAGGAAATATCTTCCGTTCAAAACTGGAAAGAAGCTTTCTGAGAAACTGCTCTGTGTTCTGTTAATTCATCTCACAGAGTTAAATCTTTCCCTTCAAGAAGCCTTTCGCTAAGGCTGTTCTTGTGGAATTCGCAAATGGATATTTGGAAGCCCATAGAGGGCTACGGTGAAAAAGGAAATATCTTCCGTTCAAAACTGGAAAGAAGCTTTCTGAGAAACTGCTCTGTGTTCTGTTAATTCATCTCACAGAGTTACATCTTTCTCTTCAAGAAGCCTTTCGCTATGGCTGTTCTTGTGCAATTGGCAAAGGGATATTTGGAAGCCCATAGAGGGCTATGGTGAAAAAGGAAATATCTTCCGTTCAAAACTGGAAAGAAGCTTTCTGAGAAACTGCTCTGTGTTCTGTTAATTCATCTCACAGAGTTACATCTTTCTCTTCAAGAAGCCTTTTGCTAAGGCTGTTCTAGTGGAATTGGCAAAGGGATATTTGGATGCCCATACAGGGCTATGGTGAAAAAGGAAATATCTTCCGTTCAAAACTGGAAAGAAGCTTTCTGAGAAACTGCTCTGTGTTCTGTTAATTCATCTCACAGAGTTACATCTTTCCCTTGAAGAAGCCTTTCGCTAAGGCTGTTCTTGTGGAATTGGCAAAGGCATATTTGGAAGCCCATAGAGGGCTATGGTGAAAAAGGAAATATCTTCCGTTCAAAACTGGAAAGAAGCTTTCTGAGAAACCGCTCTGTGTTCTGTTAATTCATCACATAGAGTTACATCTTTCTGTTCAAGAAACCTTTCGCTAAGGCTGTTCTTGTGGAATTGGCAAAGGGATATTTGGAAGCCCATAGAGGGCTATGGTGAAAAAGGAAATATCTTCCGTTCAAAACTGGAAAGAAGCTTTCTGAGAAACTGCTCTGTGTTCTGTTAATTCATCTCACAGAGTTACATCTTTCCCTTCAAGACGCCTTTCGCTAAGCCTGTTCTTGTGGAATTGGCAAAGGGATATTTGGAAGCCCATAGAGGGCTATGGTGAAAAAGGAAATATCTTCCGTTTAAAACTGGAAAGAAGCTTTCTGAGAAACTGCTCTGTGTTCTGTTAATTCATCTCACAGAGTTACATCTTTCCCTTCAAGAAGCCTTTCGCTAAGGCTGTTCTTGTGGAATTGGCAAAGGGATATTTGGAAGCCCATAGAGGGCTATGGTGAAAAAGGAAATATCTTCCGTTCAAAACTGGAAAGAAGCTTTCTGAGAAACTGCTCTGTGTTCTGTTAATTCATCTCACAGAGTTACATCTTTCCCTTCAAGAGGCCTTTCGCTAAGGCTGTTCTTGTGTAATTGGCAAAGGGATATTTGGAAGCCCGTAGAGGGCTATGGTGAAAAAGGAAATATCTTCCGTTCAAAACTGGAAAGAAGCTTTCTGAGAAACTGCTCTGTGTTCTGTTAATTCATCTCATAGAGTTACATCTTTCCCTTCAAGAAGCCTTTCGCTAAGGCTGTTCTTGTGGAATTGGCAAATGGATATTTGGAAGCCCATAGAGGGCTACGGTGAAAAAGGAAATATCTTCCGTTCAAAACTGTAAAGAAGCTTTCGGAGAAACTGCTCTGTGTTCTGTTAATTCATCTCACAGAGTTACATCTTTCTCTTCAAGTAGCCTTTCGCTATGGCTGTTCTTGTGCAATTGGCAAAGGGATATTTGGAAGCCCATAGAGGGCTATGGTGAAAAAGGAAATATCTTCCGTTCAAAACTGGAAAGAAGCTTTCTGAGAAACTGCTCTGTGTTCTGTTAATTCATCTCACAGAGTTACATCTTTCTCTTCAAGAAGCCTTTTGCTAAGGCTGTTCTAGTGGAATTGGCAAAGGGATATTTGGATGCCCATACAGGGCTATGGTGAAAAAGGAAATATCTTCCGTTCAAAACTGGAAAGAAGCTTTCTGAGAAACTGCTCTGTGTTCTGTTAATTCATCTCACAGAGTTACATCTTTCCCTTGAAGAAGCCTTTCGCTAAGGCTGTTCTTGTGGAATTGGCAAAGGGATATTTGGAAGCCCATAGAGGGCTATGGTAAAAAAGCAAATATCTTCCGTTCAAAACTGGAAAGAAGCTTTCTGAGAAACTGCTCTGTGTTCTGTTAATTCATCTCACAGAGTTACATCTTTCCCTTCAAGAAGCCTTTCGCTAAGGCTGTTCTTGTGGAATTGGCAAAGGGATATTTGGAAGCCCTTAGAGGGCTATGGTGAAAAAGGAAATATCTTCCGTTCAAAACTGGAAAGAAGCTTTCTGAGAAACTGCTCTGTGTTCTGTTAATTCATCTCACAGATTTACATCTTTCTCTTCAAGAAGCCTTTTGCTAAGGCTGTTCTTGTGGAATTGGCAAAGGGATATTTGGAAGCCCATAGAGGGCTATGGTGAAAAAGGAAATATCTTCCGTTCAAAACTGGAAAGAAGCTTTCTGAGAAACTGCTCTGTGTTCTGTTAATTCATCTCACAGAGTTACATCTTTCCCTTCAAGACGCCTTTCGCTAAGGCTGTTCTTGTGGAATTGGCAAAGGGATATTTGGAAGCCCATAGAGGGCTATGGTGAAACAGGAAATATCTTCCGTTCAAAACTGGAAAGAAGCTTTCTGAGAAACTGCTCTGTGTTCTGTTAATTCATCTCACAGAGTTACATCTTTCCCTTCAAGAAGCCTTTCGTTAAGGCTGTTCTTGTGGAATTGGCAAAGGGATATTTGGAAGCCCATAGAGGGCTATGGTGAAAAAAGAAATATCTTCCGTTTAAAACTGGAAAGAAGATTTCTGAGAATCTGCTCTGTGTTCTGTTAATTCATCTCACTGAGTTACATCTTTCCCTTCAAGAAGGCATTCGCTAAGGCTGTTCTTGTGGAATTGGCAAAGGGATATTTGGAAGCCCATAGAGGGCTATGGTGAAAAAGGAAATATCTTCCGTTCAAAACTGGAAAGAAGCTTTCTGAGAAACTGCTCTGTGTTCTGTTAATTCATCTCACAGAGTTACATCTTTCCCTTCAAGAAGCCTTTCGCTAACGCTGTTCTTGTGGAATTTGCAAAGGGATATTTGGAAGCCCATAGAGGGCTATGGTGAAAAAGGAAATATCTTCCGTTCAAAACTGGAAAGAAGCTTTCTGAGAAACTACTCTGTGTTCTGTTAATTCATCTCACAGAGTTACATCTTTCCCTTCAAGAAGCCATTCGCTAAGGCTGTTCTTGTGGAATTGGCAAAGGGATATTTGGAAGCCCATAGAGGGCTATGGTGAAAAAGGAAATATCTTCCGTTCAAAACTGGAAAGAATCTTTCTGAGAAACTGCTCTGTGTTCTGTTAATTCATCTCACAGAGTTACATCTTTCCCTTCAAGAGGCCTTTCGCTAAGGCTGTTCTTGTGTAATTGGCAAAGGGATATTTGGAAGCCCATAGAGGGCTATGGTGAAAAAGGAAATATCTTCCGTTCAAAACTGGAAAGAAGCTTTCTGAGAAACTGCTCTGTGTTCTGTTAATTCATCTCACAGAGTTACATCTTTCTCTTCAAGAAGCCTTTTGCTAAGGCTGTTCTAGTGGAATTGGCAAAGGGATATTTGGATGCCCATACAGGGCTATGGTGAAAAAGGAAATATCTTCCGTTCAAAACTGGAAAGAAGCTTTCTGAGAAACTGCTCTGTGTTCTGTTAATTCATCTCACAGAGTTACATCTTTCCCTTGAAGAAGCCTTTCGCCAACGCTGTTCTTGTGGAATTGGCAAAGGGATATTTGGAAGCCCATAGAGGGCTATGGTGAAAAAGCAAATATCTTCCGTTCAAAACTGGAAAGAAGCTTTCTGAGAAACTGCTCTGTGTTCTCTTAATTCATCTCACAGAGTTACATCTTTCCCTTCAAGAAGCCATTCGCTAAGGCTGTTCTTGTGGAATTGGCAAAGGGATATTTGGAAGCCCATAGAGGGCTATGGTGAAAAAGGAAATATCTTCCGTTCAAAACTGGAAAGAAGCTTTCTGAGAAACTGCTCTGTGTTGTGTTAATTCATCTCACAGAGTTACATCTTTCCCTTCAAGAAGCCTTTCGCTAAGGCTGTTCTTGTGGAATTGGCAAAGGGATATTTGGAAGCCCATAGAGGGCTACGGTGAAAAAGGAAATATCTTCCGTTCAAAACTGGAAAGAAGCTTTCTGAGAAACTGCTCTGTGTTCTGTTAATTCATCTCACAGAGTTTCATCTTTCCCTTCAAGAAGCCATTCGCTAAGGCTGTTCTTGTGGAATTGGCAAAGGGATATTTGGAAGCCCATAGAGGGCTACGGTGAAAAAGGAAATATCTTCCGTTCAAAATTGGAAAGAAGCTTTCTGAGAAACTGCTCTGTGTTCTGTTAATTCATCTCACAGAGTTACATCTTTCCCTTCAAGAAGACTTTCGCTAAGGCTGTTCTTGTGGAATTGGCAAAGGGATATTTGGAAGCCCATAGATGGCTATGGTGAAAAAAGAAATATCTTCCGTTTAAAACTGGAAAGAAGCTTTCTGAGAAACTGCCCTGTGTTCTGTTAATTCATCTCACAGAGTTACATCTTTCCCTTCAAGACGCCTTTCGCTAAGGCTGTTCTTGTGGAATTGGCAAAGGGATATTTGGAAGCCCATAGAGGGCTATGGTGAAAAAGGAAATATCTTCCGTTCAAAACTGGAAAGAAGCTTTCTGAGAAACTGCTCTGTGTTCTGTTAATTCATCTCACAGAGTTACATCTTTCTCTTCAAGAAGCCTTTTGCTAAGGCTGTTCTAGTGGAATTGGCAAAGGGATATTTGGATGCCCATACAGGGCTATGGTGAAAAAGGAAATATCTTCCGTTCAAAACTGGAAAGAAGCTTTCTGAGAAACTGCTCTGTGTTCTGTTAATTCATCTCACAGAGTTACATCTTTCCCTTGAAGAAGCCTTTCGCTAAGTCTGTTCTTGCGGAATTGGCAAAGGGATATTTGGAAGCCCATAGAGGGCTATGGTGAAAAAGCAAATATCTTCCGTTCAAAACTGGAAAGAAGCTTTCTGAGAAACTGCTCTGTGTTCTGTTAATTCATCTCACAGAGTTACATCTTTCCCTTCAAGAAGCCTTTCGCTAAGGCTGTTCTTGTGGAATTGGCAAAGGGATATTTGGAAGCCCATAGAGGGATATGGTGAAAAAGGAAATATCTTCCGTTCAAAACTGGAAAGAAGCTTTCTGAGAAACTGCTCTGTGTTCTGTTAATTCATCTCACAGAGTTACATCTTTCCCTTCAAGAAGCCTTTCGCAAACGCTGTTCTTGTGGAATTGGCAAAGGGATATTTGGAAGCCCATAGAGGGCTATGGTGAAAAAGGAAATATCTTCCGTTCAAAACTGGAAAGAAGCTTTCTGAGAAACTGCTCTGTGTTCTGTTAATTCATCTCACAGAGTTACATCTTTCCCTTCAAGAAGCCATTCGCTAAGGCTGTTCTTGTGGAATTGGCAAAGGGATATTTGGAAGTCCATAGAGGGCTATGGTGAAAAAGGAAATATCTTCCGTTCAAAACTGGAAAGAAGCTTTCTGAGAAACTGCTCTGTGTTCTGTTAATTCATCTCACAGAGTTACATCTTTCTCTTCAAGAAGCCTTTCGCTATGGCTGTTCTTGTGCAATTGGCAAAGGGATATTTGGAAGCCCATAGAGGGCTATGGTGAAAAAGGAAATATCTTCCGTTCAAAACAGGAAAGAAGCTTTCTGAGAAACTGCTCTGTGTTCTGTTAATTCATCTCACAGAGTTACATCTTTCTCTTCAAGAAGCCTTTTGCTAAGGCTGTTTTAGTGGAATTGGCAAAGGGATATTTGGAACCCCATACAGGGCTATGGTGAAAAAGGAAATATCTTCCGTTCGAAACTGGAAAGAAGCTTTCTGAGAAACTGCTCTGTGTTCTGTTAATTCATCTCACAGAGTTACATCTTTCCCTTCAAGAAGCCTTTCGCTAAGGCTGTTCTTGTGGAATTGGCAAAGGGATATTTGGAAGCCCATAGAGGGCTATGGTGAAAAAGGAAATATCTTCCCTTCAAAACTGGAAAGAAGCTTTCTGAGAAACTGCTCTGTGTTCTGTTAATTCATCTCACAGAGTTACATCTTTCCTTTCAAGACGCCTTTAGCTAAGCCTGTTCTTGTGGAATTGGCAAAGGGATATTTGGAAGCCCATAGAGGGCTATGGTGAAAAAGGAAATAACTTCGGTTTAAAATTGGAAAGAAGCTTTTTGAGAAACTGCTCTGTGTTCTGTTAATTCATCTCACAGAGTTACATCTTTCCCTTCAAGAAGCCTTTCGCTAAGGCTGTTCTTGTGGAATTGGCAAAGGGATATTTGGAAGCCCATAGAGGGCTATGGTGAAAAAGGAAATATCTTCCGTTCCATACTGGAAAGAAGCTTTCTGAGAAACTGCTCTGTGTTCTGTTAATTCATCTCACAGAGTTACATCTTTCCCTTCAAAAGCCTTTCGCTAAGGCTGTTCTTGTGGAATTGGCAAAGGGATATTTGGAAGCCCATAGAGGGCTATGGTGAAAAAGGAAATATCTTCCGTTCCATACTGGAAAGAAGCTTTCTGAGAAACTGCTCTGTGTTCTGTTAATTCATCTCACAGAGTTACATCTTTCCCTTCAAGAGGCCTTTCGCTAAGGCTGTTCTTGTGTAATTGGCAAAGGGATATTTGGAAGCCCTTAGAGGGCTATGGTGAAAAAGGAAATATCTTCCGTTCAAAACTGGAAAGAAGCTTTCTGAGAAAATGCTCTGTGTTCTGTTAATTCATCTCACAGAGTTACATCTTTCCCTTCAAGAAGCCTTTCGCTAAGGCTGTTCTTGTGGAATTGGCAAATGGATATTTGGAAGCCCATAGAGGGCTACGGTGAAAAAGGAAATATCTTCCGTTCAAAACTGGAAAGAAGCTTTCGGAAAAACTGCTCTGTGTTCTGTTAATTCATCTCACAGAGTTACATCTTTCTCTTCAAGAAGCCTTTCGCTATGGCTGTTCTTGTGCAATTGGCAAAGGGATATTTGGAAGCCCATAGAGGGCTATGGTGAAAAAGGAAATATCTTCCGTTCAAAACTGGAAAGAAGCTTTCTGAGAAACTGCTCTGTGTTCTGTTAATTCATCTCACAGAGTTACATCTTTCTCTTCAAGAAGCCTTTTGCTAAGGCTGTTCTAGTGGAATTGGCAAAGGGATATTTGGATGCCCATACAGGGCTATGGTGAAAAAGGAAATATCTTCCGTTCAAAACTGGAAAGAAGCTTTCTGAGAAACTGCTCTGTGTTCTGTTAATTCATCTCACAGAGTTACATCTTTCCCTTGAAGAAGCCTTTCGCTAAGTCTGTTCTTGCGGAATTGGCAAAGGGATATTTGGAAGCCCATAGAGGGCTATGGTGAAAAAGCAAATATCTTCCGTTCAAAACTGGAAAGAAGCTTTCTGAGAAACTGCTCTGTGTTCTGTTAATTCATCTCACAGAGTTACATCTTTCCCTTCAAGAAGCCTTTCGCTAAGGCTGTTCTTGTGGAATTGGCAAAGGGATATTTGGAAGCCCATAGAGGGCTATGGTGAAAAAGGAAATATCTTCCGTTCAAAACTGGAAAGAAGCTTTCTGAGAAACTGCTCTGTGTTCTGTTAATTCATCTCACAGAGTTACATCTTTCCCTTCAAGAAGCCTTTCGCAAACGCTGTTCTTGTGGAATTGGCAAAGGGATATTTGGAAGCCCATAGAGGGCTATGGTGAAAAAGGAAATATCTTCCGTTCAAAACTGGAAAGAAGCTTTCTGAGAAACTGCTCTGTGTTCTGTTAATTCATCTCACAGAGTTACATCTTTCCCTTCAAGAAGCCATTCGCTAAGGCTGTTCTTGTGGAATTGGCAAAGGGATATTTGGAAGTCCATAGAGGGCTATGGTGAAAAAGGAAATATCTTCCGTTCAAAACTGGAAAGAAGCTTTCTGAGAAACTGCTCTGTGTTCTGTTAATTCATCTCACAGAGTTACATCTTTCTCTTCAAGAAGCCTTTCGCTATGGCTGTTCTTGTGCAATTGGCAAAGGGATATTTGGAAGCCCATAGAGGGCTATGGTGAAAAAGGAAATATCTTCCGTTCAAAACAGGAAAGAAGCTTTCTGAGAAACTGCTCTGTGTTCTGTTAATTCATCTCACAGAGTTACATCTTTCTCTTCAAGAAGCCTTTTGCTAAGGCTGTTCTAGAGGAATTGGCAAAGGGATATTTGGAACCCCATACAGGGCTATGGTGAAAAAGGAAATATCTTCCGTTCGAAACTGGAAAGAAGCTTTCTGAGAAACTGCTCTGTGTTCTGTTAATTCATCTCACAGAGTTACATCTTTCCCTTCAAGAAGCCTTTCGCTAAGGCTGTTCTTGTGGAATTGGCAAAGGGATATTTGGAAGCCCATAGAGGGCTATGGTGAAAAAGGAAATATCTTCCCTTCAAAACTGGAAAGAAGCTTTCTGAGAAACTGCTCTGTGTTCTGTTAATTCATCTCACAGAGTTACATCTTTCCCTTCAAGATGCCTTTCGCTAAGGCTGTTCTTGTGTAATTGGCAAAGGGATATTTGGAAGCCCATAGAGGGCTATGGTGAATAAGGAAATATCTTCCGTTCAAAACTGGAAAGAAGCTTTCTGAGAAACTGCTCTGTGTTCTGTTAATTCATCTCACAGAGTTACATCTTTCCTTTCAAGACGCCTTTAGCTAAGCCTGTTCTTGTGGAATTGGCAAAGGGATATTTGGAAGCCCATAGAGGGCTATGGTGAAAAAGGAAATAACTTCGGTTTAAAATTGGAAAGAAGCTTTTTGAGAAACTGCTCTGTGTTCTGTTAATTCATCTCACAGAGTTACATCTTTCCCTTCAAGAAGCCTTTCGCTAAGGCTGTTCTTGTGGAATTGGCAAAGGGATATTTGGAAGCCCATAGAGGGCTATGGTGAAAAAGGAAATATCTTCCGTTCCATACTGGAAAGAAGCTTTCTGAGAAACTGCTCTGTGTTCTGTTAATTCATCTCACAGAGTTACATCTTTCCCTTCAAGAGGCCTTTCGCTAAGGCTGTTCTTGTGTAATTGGCAAAGGGATATTTGGAAGCCTATAGAGGGCTATGGTGAAAAAGAAAATATCTTCCGTTCAAAACTGGAAAGAAGCTTTCTGAGAAACTGCTCTGTGTTCTGTTAATTCATCTCACAGAGTTACATCTTTCCCTTCAAGAAGCCTTTCGCTAAGGCTGTTCTTGTGGAATTGGCAAATGGATATTTGGAAGCCCATAGAGGGCTATGGTGAAAAAGGAAATATCTTCCGTTCAAAACTGGAAAGAAGCTTTCTGAGAAACTGCTCTGTGTTCTGTTAATTTATCTCACAGAGTTACATCTTTCTCTTCAAGAAGCCTTTCGCTATGGCTGTTCTTGTGCAATTGGCAAAGGGATATTTGGAAGCCCATAGAGGGCTATGGTGAAAAAGGAAATATCTTCCGTTCAAAACTGGAAAGAAGCTTTCTGAGAAACTGCTCTGTGTTCTGTTAATTCATCTCACAGAGTTACATCTTTTTCTTCAAGAAGCCTTTTGCTAAGGCTGTTCTAGTGGAATTGGCAAAGGGATATTTGGATGCCCATACAGGGCTATGGTGAAAAAGGAAATATCTTCCGTTCAAAACTGGAAAGAAGCTTTCTGAGAAACTGCTCTGTGTTCTGTTAATTCATCTCACAGAGTTACATCTTTCCCTTGAAGAAGCCTTTCGCTAAGGCTGTTCTTGTGGAATTGGCAAAGGGATATTTGGAAGCCCATAGAGGGCTATGGTGAAAAAGCAAATATCTTCCGTTCAAAACTGGAAAGAAGCTTTCTGAGAAACTGCTCTGTGTTCTGTTAATTCATCTCACAGAGTTACATCATTCTCTTCAAGAAGCCTTTCGCTATGGCTGTTCTTGTGCAATTGGCAAAGGGATATTTGGAAGCCCATAGAGGGCTATGGTGAAAAAGGAAATATCTTCCGTTCAAAACTGGAAAGAAGCTTTCTGAGAAACTGCTCTGTGTTCTGTTAATTCATCTCACAGAGTTACATCTTTCTCTTCAAGAAGCCTTTTCCTAAGGCTGTTCTAGAGGAATTGGCAAAGGGATATTTGGAAGCCCATACAGGGCTATGGTGAAAAAGGAAATATCTTCCGTTCAAAACTGGAAAGAAGCTTTCTGAGAAACTGCTCTGTGTTCTGTTAATTCATCTCACAGAGTTACATCTTTCCCTTCAAGAAGCCTTTCGCTAAGGCTGTTCTTGTGGAATTGGCAAAGGGATATTTGGAAGCCCAGAGAGGGCTATGGTGAAAAAGGAAATATCTTCCGTTCAAAACTGGAAAGAAGCTTTCTGAGAAACTGCTCTGTGTTCTGTTAATTCATCTCACAGAGTTACATCTTTCCCTTCAAGACGCCTTTCGCTAAGCCTGTTCTTGTGCAATTGGCAAAGGGATATTTGGAAGCCCATAGAGGGCTATGGTGAAAAAGGAAATATCTTCCGTTCAAAACTGGAAAGAAGCTTTCTGAGAAACTGCTCTGTGTTCTCTTAATTCATCTCACAGAGTTACATCTTTCCCTTCAAGAAGCCATTCGCTAAGGCTGTTCTTGTGGAATTGGCAAAGGGATATTTGGAAGTCCATAGAGGGCTATGGTGAAAAAGGAAATATCTTCCGTTCAAAACTGGAAAGAAGCTTTCTGAGAAACTGCTCTGTGTTCTGTTAATTCATCTCACAGTGTTACATCTTTCCCTTCAAGACGCCTTTCGCTAAGGCTGTTCTTGTGGAATTGGCAAAGGGATATTTGGAAGCCCATAGAGGGCTATGGTGAAAAAGGAAATATCTTCCGTTTAAAACTGGAAAGAAGCTTTCTGAGAAACTGCTCTGTGTTCTGTTAATTCATCTCACAGAGTTACATCTTTCCCTTCAAGAAGCCTTTCGCTAAGGCTGTTCTTGTGGAATTGGCAAATGGATATTTGCAAGCCCATAGAGGGCTACGGTGAAAAAGGAAATATCTTCCGTTCAAAACTGGAAAGAAGCTTTCGGAGAAACTGCTCTGTGTTCTGTTAATTCATCTCACAGAGTTAAATCTTTCTCTTCAAGAAGCCTTTCGCTATGGCTGTTCTTGTGCAATTGGCAAAGGGATATTTGGAAGCCCATAGAGGGCTATGGTCAAAAAGGAAATATCTTCCGTTCAAAACTGGAAAGAAGCTTTCTGAGAAACTGCTCTGTGTTCTGTTAATTCATCTCACAGAGTTACATCTTTCTCTTCAAGAAGCCTTTTGCTAAGGCTGTTCTAGAGGAATTGGCAAAGGGATATTTGGAAGCCCATACAGGGCTATGGTGAAAAAGGAAATATCTTCCGTTCAAAACTGGAAAGAAGCTTTCTGAGAAACTGCTCTGTGTTCTGTTAATTCATCTCACAGAGTTACATCTTTCCCTTCAAGAAGCCTTTCGCTAAGGCTCTTCTTGTGGAATTCGCAAATGGATATTTGGAAGCCCATAGAGGGCTACGGTGAAAAAGGAAATATCTTCCGTTCAAAACTGGAAAGAAGCTTTCGGAGAAACTGCTCTGTGTTCTGTTAATTCATCTCACAGAGTTACATCTTTCTCTTCAAGAAGCCTTTCGCTATGGCTGTTCTTGTGCAATTGGCAAAGGGATATTTGGAAGCCCATAGAGGGCTATGGTGAAAAAGGAAATATCTTCCGTTCAAAACTGGAAAGAAGCTTTCTGAGAATCTGCTCTGTGTTCTGTTAATTCATCTCACAGAGTTACATCTTTCTCTTCAAGAAGCCTTTTGCTAAGGCTGTTCTAGTGGAATTGGCAAAGGGATATTTGGATGCCCATACAGGGCTATGGTGAAAAAGGAAATATCTTCCGTTCAAAACTGGAAAGAAGCTTTCTGAGAAACTGCTCTGTGTTCTGTTAATTCATCTCACAGAGTTACATCTTTCCCTTGAAGAAGCCTTTCGCTAAGGCTGTTCTTGTGGAATTGGCAAA
Source organism: Chlorocebus sabaeus (assembly GCF_047675955.1). Lineage (NCBI taxonomy): Eukaryota > Metazoa > Chordata > Mammalia > Primates > Cercopithecidae > Chlorocebus > Chlorocebus sabaeus. The sequence continues at coordinate 798,037 of NW_027326946.1, read as the reverse complement.
GGCATATTTGGAAGCCCATAGAGGGCTATGGTGAAAAAGGAAATATCTTCCGTTCAAAACTGGAAAGAAGCTTTCTGAGAAACCGCTCTGTGTTCTGTTAATTCATCACATAGAGTTACATCTTTCTGTTCAAGAAACCTTTCGCTAAGGCTGTTCTTGTGGAATTGGCAAAGGGATATTTGGAAGCCCATAGAGGGCTATGGTGAAAAAGGAATTATCTTCCGTTCAAAACTGGAAAGAAGCTTTCTGAGAAACTGCTCTGTGTTCTGTTAATTCATCTCATAGAGTTACATCTTTCCCTTCAAGAAGCCTTTCGATAAGGCTGTTCTTGTGGAATTGGCAAATGGATATTTGGAAGCCCATAGAGGGCTACGGTGAAAAAGGAAATATCTTCCGTTCAAAACTGGAAAGAAGCTTTCGGAAAAACTGCTCTGTGTTCTGTTAATTCATCTCACAGAGTTACATCTTTCTCTTCAAGAAGCCTTTCGCTATGGCTGTTCTTGTGCAATTGGCAAAGGGATATTTGGAAGCCCATAGAGGGCTATGGTGAAAAAGGAAATATCTTCCGTTCAAAACTGGAAAGAAGCTTTCTGAGAAACTGCTCTGTGTTCTGTTAATTCATCTCACAGAGTTACATCTTTCTCTTCAAGAAGCCTTTTGCTAAGGCTGTTCTAGTGGAATTGGCAAAGGGATATTTGGATGCCCATACAGGGCTATGGTTAAAAAGGAAATATCTTCCGTTCAAAACTGGAAAGAAGCTTTCTGAGAAACTGCTCTGTGTTCTGTTAATTCATCTCACAGAGTTACATCTTTCCCTTCAAGAAGCCTTTCGCTAAGGCTGTTCTTGTGGAATTGGCAAAGGGATATTTGGAAGCCCATAGAGGGCTATGGTGAAAAAGGAATTATCTTCCGTTCAAAACTGGAAAGAAGCTTTCTGAGAAACTGCTCTGTGTTCTGTTAATTCATCTCATAGAGTTACATCTTTCCCTTCAAGAAGCCTTTCGATAAGGCTGTTCTTGTGGAATTGGCAAATGGATATTTGGAAGCCCATAGAGGGCTACGGTGAAAAAGGAAATATCTTCCGTTCAAAACTGGAAAGAAGCTTTCGGAAAAACTGCTCTGTGTTCTGTTAATTCATCTCACAGAGTTACATCTTTCTCTTCAAGAAGCCTTTTGCTAAGGCTGTTCTAGTGGAATTGGCAAAGGGATATTTGGATGCCCATACAGGGCTATGGTTAAAAAGGAAATATCTTCCGTTCAAAACTGGAAAGAAGCTTTCTGAGAAACTGCTCTGTGTTCTGTTAATTCATCTCACAGAGTTACATCTTTCCCTTCAAGAAGCCTTTCGCTAAGGCTGTTCTTGTGGAATTGGCAAAGGGATATTTGGAAGCCCATAGAGGGCTATGGTGAAAAAGGAATTATCTTCCGTTCAAAACTGGAAAGAAGCTTTCTGAGAAACTGCTCTGTGTTCTGTTAATTCATCTCATAGAGTTACATCTTTCCCTTCAAGAAGCCTTTCGATAAGGCTGTTCTTGTGGAATTGGCAAATGGATATTTGGAAGCCCATAGAGGGCTACGGTGAAAAAGGAAATATCTTCCGTTCAAAACTGGAAAGAAGCTTTCGGAAAAACTGCTCTGTGTTCTGTTAATTCATCTCACAGAGTTACATCTTTCTCTTCAAGAAGCCTTTCGCTATGGCTGTTCTTGTGCAATTGGCAAAGGGATATTTGGAAGCCCATAGAGGGCTATGGTGAAAAAGGAAATATCTTCCGTTCAAAACTGGAAAGAAGCTTTCTGAGAAACTGCTCTGTGTTCTGTTAATTCATCTCACAGAGTTACATCTTTCTCTTCAAGAAGCCTTTTGCTAAGGCTGTTCTAGTGGAATTGGCAAAGGGATATTTGGATGCCCATACAGGGCTATGGTTAAAAAGGAAATATCTTCCGTTCAAAACTGGAAAGAAGCTTTCTGAGAAACTGCTCTGTGTTCTGTTAATTCATCTCACAGAGTTACATCTTTCCCTTCAAGAAGCCTTTCGCTAAGGCTGTTCTTGTGGAATTGGCAAAGGGATATTTGGAAGCCCATAGAGGGCTATGGTGAAAAAGCAAATATCTTCCGTTCAAAACTGGAAAGAAGCTTTCTGAGAAACTGCTCTGTGTTCTGTTAATTCATCTCACAGAGTTACATCTTTCCCTTCAAGAAGCCTTTCGCTAAGGCTGTTCTTGTGGAATTGGAAAAGGGATATTTGGAAGCCCATAGAGGGCTATGGTGAAAAAGGAAATATCTTCCGTTCAAAACTGGAAAGAAGCTTTCTGAGAAACTGCTCTCTGTTCTGTTAATTCATCTCACAGAGTTACATCTTTCCCTTCAAGAAGCCTTTCGCTAAGGCTGTTCTTGTGTAATTGGCAAAGTGATATTTGGAAGCCCTTAGAGGGCTATGGTGAAAAAGGAAATATCTTCCGTTCAAAACTGGAAAGAAGCTTTCTGAGAAACTGCTCTGTGTTCTGTTAATTCATCTCACAGAGTTACATCTTTCCCTTCAAGAAGCCTTTCGCTAAGGCTGTTCTTGTGGAATTGGCAAATGGATATTTGGAAGCCCATAGAGGGCTACGGTGAAAAAGGAAATATCTTCCGTTCAAAACTGGAAAGAAGCTTTCGGAGAAACTGCTCTGTGTTCTGTTAATTCATCTCACAGAGTTACATCTTTCTCTTCAAGAAGCCTATCGCTATGGCTGTTCTTGTGCAATTGGCAAAGGGATATTTGGAAGCCCTTAGAGGGCTATGGTGAAAAAGGAAATATCTTCCGTTCAAAACTGGAAAGAAGCTTTCTGAGAAACTGCTCTGTGTTCTGTTAATTCATCTCACAGAGTTACATCTTTCTCTTCAAGAAGCCTTTTGCTAAGGCTGTTCTAGTGGAATTGGCAAAGGGATATTTGGATGCCCATACAGGGCTATGGTGAAAAACGAAATATCTTCCGTTCAAAACTGGAAAGAAGCTTTCTGAGAAACTGCTCTGTGTTCTGTTAATTCATCTCACAGAGTTACATCTTTCCCTTGAAGAAGCCTTTCGCTAAGGCTGTTCTTGTGGAATTGGCAAAGGGATATTTGGAAGCCCATAGAGGGCTATGGTGAAAAAGCAAATATCTTCCGTTCAAAACTGGAAAGAAGCTTTCTGAGAAACTACTCTGTGTTCTGTTAATTCATCTCACAGAGTTACATCTTTCCCTTCAAGAAGCCTTTCGCTAAGTCTGTTCTTGTGGAATTGGCAAAGGGATATTTGGAAGCCCATAGAGGGCTATGGTGAAAAAAGAAATATCTTCCGTTTAAAACTGGAAAGAAGCTTTCTGAGAAACTGCTCTGTGTTCTGTTAATTCATCTCACAGAGTTACATCTTACCCTTCAAGACGCCTTTCGCTAAGGCTGTTCTTGTGGAATTGGCAAAGGGATATTTGGAAGCCCATAGAGGGCTATGGTGAAACAGGAAATATCTTCCGTTCAAAACTGGAAAGAAGCTTTCTGAGAAACTGCTCTGTGTTCTGTTAATTCATCTCACAGAGTTACATCTTTCCCTTCAAGAAGCCTTTCGTTAAGGCTGTTCTTGTGGAATTCGCAAAGGGATATTTGGAAGCCCATAGAGGGCTATGGTGAAAAAAGAAATATCTTCCGTTTAAAACTGGAAAGAAGCTTTCTGAGAATCTGCTCTGTGTTCTGTTAATTCATCTCACTGAGTTACATCTTTCCCTTCAAGAAGGCATTCGCTAAGGCTGTTCTTGTGGAATTGGCAAAGGGATATTTGGAAGCCCATCGAGGGCTATGGTGAAAAAGGAAATATCTTCCGTTCAAAACTGGAAAGAAGCTTTCTGAGAAACTGCTCTGTGTTCTGTTAATTCATCTCACAGAGTTACATCTTTCCCTTCAAGAAGCCTTTCGCTAACGCTGTTCTTGTGGAATTTGCAAAGGGATATTTGGAAGCCCATAGAGGGCTATGGTGAAAAAGGAAATATCTTCCGTTCAAAACTGGAAAGAAGCTTTCTGAGAAACTGCTCTGTGTTCTGTTAATTCATCTCACAGAGTTACATCTTTCCCTTCAAGAAGCCATTCGCTAAGGCTGTTCTTGTGGAATTGGCAAAGGGATATTTGGAAGCCCATAGAGGGCTATGGTGAAAAAGTAAATATCTTCCGTTCAAAACTGGAAAGAATCTTTCTGAGAAACTGCTCTGTGTTCTGTTAATTCATCTCACAGAGTTACATCTTTCCCTTCAAGAGGCCTTTCGCTAAGGCTGTTCTTGTGTAATTGGCAAAGGGATATTTGGAAGCCCATAGAGGGCTATGGTGAAAAAGGAAATATCTTCCGTTCAAAACTGGAAAGAAGCTTTCTGAGAAACTGCTCTGTGTTCTGTTAATTCATCTCACAGAGTTACATCTTTCTCTTCAAGAAGCCTTTTGCTAAGGCTGTTCTAGTGGAATTGGCAAAGGGATATTTGGATGCCCATACAGGGCTATGGTGAAAAAGGAAATATCTTCCGTTCAAAACTGGAAAGAAGCTTTCTGAGAAACTGCTCTGTGTTCTGTTAATTCATCTCACAGAGTTACATCTTTCCCTTGAAGAAGCCTTTCGCTAACGCTGTTCTTGTGGAATTGGCAAAGGGATATTTGGAAGCCCATAGAGGGCTATGGTGAAAAAGCAAATATCTTCCGTTCAAAACTGGAAAGAAGCTTTCTGAGAAACTGCTCTGTGTTCTCTTAATTCATCTCACAGAGTTACATCTTTCCCTTCAAGAAGCCATTCGCTAAGGCTGTTCTTGTGGAATTGGCAAAGGGATATTTGGAAGCCCATAGAGGGCTATGGTGAAAAAGGAAATATCTTCCGTTCAAAACTGGAAAGAAGCTTTCTGAGAAACTGCTCTGTGTTCTGTTAATTCATCTCACAGAGTTACATCTTTCCCTTCAAGACGCCTTTCGCTAAGGCTGTTCTTGTGGAATTGGCAAAGGGATATTTGGAAGCCCATAGAGGGCTATGGTGAAAAAGGAAATATCTTCCGTTTAAAACTGGAAAGAAGCTTTCTGAGAAACTGCTCTGTGTTCTGTTAATTCATCTCACAGAGTTACATCTTTCCCTTCAAGAAGCCTTTCGCTAACGCTGTTCTTGTGGAATTGGCAAAGGGATATTTGGAAGCCCTTAGAGGGCTATGGTGAAAAAGGAAATATCTTCCGTTCAAAACTGGAAAGAAGGTTTCTGAGAAACTGCTCTGTGTTCTGTTAATTCATCTCACAGAGTTTCATCTTTCCCTTCAAGAAGCCATTCGCTAAGGCTGTTCTTGTGGAATTGGCAAAGGGATATTTGGAAGCCCATAGAGGGCTATGGTGAAAAAGGAAATATCTTCCGTTCAAAATTGGAAAGAAGCTTTCTGAGAAACTGCTCTGTGTTCTGTTAATTCATCTCACAGAGTTACATCTTTCCCTTCAAGAAGCCTTTCGCTAAGGCTGTTCTTGTGGAATTGGCAAAGGGATATTTGGAAGCCCATAGAGGGCTACGGTGAAAAAGGAAATATCTTCCGTTCAAAACTGGAAAGAAGCTTTCGGAAAAACTGCTCTGTGTTCTGTTAATTCATCTCACAGAGTTACATCTTTCTCTTCAAGAAGCCTTTCGCTATGGCTGTTCTTGTGCAATTGGCAAAGGGATATTTGGAAGCCCATAGTGGGCTATGGTGAAAAAGGAAATATCTTCCGTTCAAAACTGGAAAGAAGCTTTCTGAGAAACTGCTCTGTGTTCTGTTAATTCATCTCACAGAGTTACATCTTTCTCTTCAAGAAGCCTTTTGCTAAGGCTGTTCTAGTGGAATTGGCAAAGGGATATTTGGATGCCCATACAGGGCTATGGTGAAAAAGGAAATATCTTCCGTTCAAAACTGGAAAGAAGCTTTCTGAGAAACTGCTCTGTGTTCTGTTAATTCATCTCACAGAGTTACATCTTTCCCTTGAAGAAGCCTTTCGCTAAGGCTGTTCTTGCGGAATTGGCAAAGGGATATTTGGAAGCCCATAGAGGGCTATGGTGAAAAAGCAAATATCTTCCGTTCAAAACTGGAAAGAAGCTTTCTGAGAAACTGCTCTGTGTTCTGTTAATTCATCTCAGAGAGTTACATCTTTCCCTTCAAGAAGCCTTTCGCTAAGGCTGTTCTTGTGGAATTGGCAAAGGGATATTTGGAAGCCCATAGAGGGCTATGGTGAAAAAGGAAATATCTTCCGTTCAAAACTGGAAAGAAGCTTTCTGAGAAACTGCTCTGTGTTCTGTTAATTCATCTCACAGAGTTACATCTTTTCCTTCAAGAAGCCATTCGCTAAGGCTGTTCTTGTGGAATTGGCAAAGGGATATTTGGAAGCCCATAGAGGGCTATGGTGAAAAAGGAAATATCTTCCGTTCAAAACTGGAAAGAAGTTTTCTGAGAAACTGCTGTGTGTTCTGTTAATTCATCTCACAGAGTTACATCTTTCCCTTCAAGAAGCCTTTCGCTAAGGCTGTTCTTGTGGAATGGGCAAAGAGATATTTGGAAGCCCATAGAGGGCTATGGTGAAAAAGGAAATATCTTCCGTTCAAAACTGGAAAGAAGCTTTCTGAGAAACTGCTCTGTGTTCTGTTAATTCATCTCATAGAGTTACATCTTTCTCTTCAAGAAACCTTTCGCTAAGGCTGTTCTTGTGGAATTGGCAAAGGGATATTTGGAAGCCCATAGAGGGCTACGGTGAAAAAGGAAATATCTTCCGTTCAAAACTGGAAAGAAGCTTTCTGAGAATCTGCTCTGTGTTCTGTTAATTCATCTCACAGAGTTACATCTTTCCCTTCAAGAAGCCTTTCGCTAAGGCTGTTCTTGTGGAATTGGCAAAGGGATATTTGGAAGCCCATAGAGGGCTATGGTGAAACAGGAAATATCTTCCGTTAAAACCTGGAAAGAAGCTTTCTGAGAAACTGCTCTGTGTTCTGTTAATTCATCTCACAGAGTTACATCTTTCCCATCAAGAAGCCTTTCACTAAAGCTGTTCTTGTGGAATGGGCAAAGGGATATTTGGAAGCCCATAGAGGGCTAAGGTGAAAAAGGAAATATCATCCTTTCAAAACTGGAAAGAAGCTTTCTGAGAAACTGCTCTGTGTTCTGTTAATTCATCTCACAGAGTTACATCTTTCCCTTCAACAAACCTTTCGCTAAAGTTGTTCTTGTGGAATTGGCAAAGGGATATTTGGAAGCCCATAGAGGGCTACGGTGAAAAAGGAAATATCTTCCGTTCAAAACTGGAAAGAAGCTTTCTGAGAAACTGCTGTGTGTTCTGTTAATTCATCTCATAGAGTTACATCTTTCCCTTCAAGAAGACTTTCGCTAAGGCTGTTCTTGTGGAATTGGCAAAGGGATATTTGGAAGCCCATAGAGGGCTATGGTGAAAAAGGAAATATATTCCGTTCAAAACTGGAAAGCAGCTGTCTGAGAAACTGCTCTGTGTTCTGTTAATTCATCTCACAGAGTTACATCTTTCCCTTCAAGAAGCCTTTCGGTAAAGCTGTTCTTTTGGAATGGTCAAAGGGATATTTGGAAGCCCATAGAGGGCTATGGTGAAAAAGGAAATATCTTCCTTTCAAAACTGGAAAGAAGCTTTCTGAGAAACTGCTCTGTGTTCTGTTAATTCATCTCACAGAGTTACATCTTTCCCTTCAAAAAAACTTTCGCTAAAGCTGTTCTTGTGGAATTGGCAAAGGGATATTTGGAAGCCCATAGAGGGCTATGGTGAAAAAGGAAATATCTTCCGTTCAAAACTGGAAAGAAGCTTTCTGAGAAACTGCTGTGTGTTCTGTTAATTCATCTCACAGAGTTACATCTTTCCCTTCAAGAAGCCTTTCGCTAAGGCTGTTCTTGTGGAATGGGCAAAGAGATATTTGGAAGCCCATAGAGGGCTATGGTGAAAAAGGAAATATCTTCCGTTCAAAACTGGAAAGAAGCTTTCTGAGAAACTGCTCTGTGTTCTGTTAATTCATCTCACAGAGTTACATCTTTCTCTTCAAGAAGCCTTTCGCTAAGGCTGTTCTTGTGGAATTGGCAAAGGTATATTTGGAAGCCCATTGAGGGCTATGGTGAAAAAGGAAATATCTTCGGTTCAAAACTGGAAAGAAGGTTTCTGAGAAACTGCTCTGTGTTCTGTTACTTCAACTCACAGAGTTACATCTTTCTCTTCAAGAGACCTTTCGCTAAGGCTGTTCTTGTGGAATTGGCAAAGGGATATTTGGAAGCCCATAGAGGGCTATGGAGAAAAAGGAAATATCTTCCTTTCAAAACTGGAAAGAAGCTTTCTAAGAAACTGCTCTGTGTTCTGTTAATTCATCTCACAGAGTTACATCTTTCCCTTCAAGAAACCTTTCGCTAAGGCTGTTCTTGTGGAATTGGCAAAGGGATATTTGGAAGCCCATAGAGGGCTATGGTGAAAAAGGAAATATCTTCCGTTCAAAACTGGAAAGAAGCTTTCTGAGAAACTGCTCTGTGTTCTGTTAATTCAACTCACAGAGTTACATCTTTCTCTTCAAGAAGCCTTTCGCTAAGGCTGTTCTTGTGGAATTGGCAAAGGGATATTTGGAAGCCCATAGAGGGCTATGGAGAAAAAGGAAATATCTTCCGTTCAAAACTGGAAAGAAGCTTTCTGAGAAACTGCTCTGTGTTCTGTTAATTCATCTCACAGAGATACATCTTTCTCTTCAAGAAGCCTTTCAGTAAGGCTTTTCTTGTGGAATTGGCAAAGGGATATTTGGAAGCCCATAGAGGGCTATGGTGAAAAAGGAAACATCTTCCGTTCAAAACTGGAAAAAGCTTTCTGAGAAACTGCTCTGTGTTCTGTTAATTCATCTCACAGAGTTACATCTTTCCCTTCAAGAAGCCTTTCGCTAAGGCTGATCTTGTTTAATTGGCAAAGGGATATTTGGAACCCCATAGAGGGCTAAGGTGAAAAAGGAAATATCTTCCGTTCCAAACTGGAAAAAAGCTTTCTGAGAAACTGCTCTGTGTTCTGTTAATTCATCTCATAGAGTTACATCTTTCTCTTCAAGAAACCTTTCGCTAAGGCTGTTCTTGTGGAATTGGCAAAGGGATATTTGGAAGCCCATAGAGGGCTACGGTGAAAAAGGAAATATCTTCCGTTCAAAACTGGAAAGAAGCTTTCTGAGAATCTGCTCTGTGTTCTGTTAATTCATCTCACAGAGTTACATCTTTCCCTTCAAGAAGCCTTTCGCTAAGGCTGTTCTTGTGGAATTGGCAAAGGGATATTTGGAAGCCCATAGAGGGCTATGGTGAAACAGGAAATATCTTCCGTTCAAACCTGGAAAGAAGCTTTCTGAGAAACTGCTCTGTGTTCTGTTAATTCATCTCACAGAGTTACATCTTTCCCATCAAGAAGCCTTTCACTAAAGCTGTTCTTGTGGAATGGGCAAAGGGATATTTGGAAGCCCATAGAGGGCTAAGGTGAAAAAGGAAATATCATCCTTTCAAAACTGGAAAGAAGCTTTCTGAGAAACTGCTCTGTGTTCTGTTAATTCATCTCACAGAGTTACATCTTTCCCTTCAACAAACCTTTCGCTAAAGTTGTTCTTGTGGAATTGGCAAAGGGATATTTGGAAGCCCATAGAGGGCTACGGTGAAAAAGGAAATATCTTCCGTTCAAAACTGGAAAGAAGCTTTCTGAGAAACTGCTGTGTGTTCTGTTAATTCATCTCATAGAGTTACATCTTTCCCTTCAAGAAGACTTTCGCTAAGGCTGTTCTTGTGGAATTGGCAAAGGGATATTTGGAAGCCCATAGAGGGCTATGGTGAAAAAGGAAATATCTTCCGTTCAAAACTGGAAAGAAGCTGTCTGAGAAACTGCTCTGTGTTCTGTTAATTCATCTCACAGAGTTACATCTTTCTCTTCAAGAAACCTTTCGCTAAGGCTGTTCTTGTGGAATTGGCAAAGGGATATTTGGAAGCCCATAGAGGGCTATGGTGAAAAAGGAAATATCTTCCGTTCAAAACTGGAAAGAAGCTTTCTGAGAAACTGCTGTGTGTTCTGTTAATTCATCTCACAGAGTTACATCTTTCCCTTCAAGAAGCCTTTCGCTAAGGCTGTTCTTGTGGAATTGGCAAAGGGATATTTGGAAGCCCATAGAGGGCTATGGTGAAAAAGGAAATATCTTCCGTTCAAAACTGGAAAGAAGCTTTCTGAGAAACTGCTCTGTGTTCTGTTAATTCATCTCATAGAGTTACATCTTTCTCTTCAAGAAACCTTTCGCTAAGGCTGTTCTTGTGGAATTGGCAAAGGGATATTTGGAAGCCCATAGAGGGCTATGGTGAAAAAGGAATTATCTTCCGTTCAAAACTGGAAAGAAGCTTTCTGAGAAAGTGCTCTGTGTTCTGTTAATTCATCTCATAGAGTTACATTTTTCCCTTCAAGAAGCCATTCGCTAAGGCTGTTCTTGTGGAATTGGCAAAGGGATATTTGGAAGCCCATAGAGGGCTATGGTGAAAAAGGAAATATCTTCCGTTCAAAACTGTAAAGAAGCTTTCTGAGAAACTGCTCTGTGTTCTGTTAATTCATCTCACAGAGTTACATATTTCCCTTCAAGAAGCCTTTCGCTAAAGCTGTTCTTGTGGAATGGGCAAAGGGATATTTGGAAGCCCATAGAGGGCTATGGTGAAAAAGGAAATATCTTCCGTTCAAAACTGGAAAGAAGCTTTCTGAGAAACTGCTCTGTGTTCTGTTAATTCATGTCATAGAGTTACATCTTTCCCTTCAAGAAGCCTTTCGCTAAGGCTGTTCTTGTGGAATTGGCAAAGGGATATTTGGAAGCCCATAGAGGGCTATGGTGAAAAAGGAATTATCTTCCGTTCAAAACTGGAAAGAAGCTTTCTGAGAAAGTGCTCTGTGTTCTGTTAATTCATCTCACAGAGTTACATTTTTCCCTTCAAGAAGCCATTCGCTAAGGCTGTTCTTGTGGAATTGGCAAAGGGATATTTGGAAGCCCATAGAGGGCTATGGTGAAAAAGGAAATATCTTCCGTTCAAAACTGTAAAGAAGCTTTCTGAGAAACTGCTCTGTGTTCTGTTAATTCATCTCACAGAGTTACATATTTCCCTTCAAGAAGCCTTTCGCTAAAGCTGTTCTTGTGGAATGGGCAAAGGGATATTTGGAAGCCCATAGAGGGCTATGGTGAAAAAGGAAATATCTTCCTTTCAAAACTGGAAAGAAGCTTTCTGAGAAACTGCTCTGTGTTCTGTTAATTCATCTCACAGAGTTACATCTTTCCCTTCAAGAAACCTTTCGCTAAAGCTGTTCTTGTGGAATTGGCAAAGGGATATTTGGAAGCCCATAGAGGGCTATGGTGAAAAAGGAAATATCTTCCGTTCAAAACTGGAAAGAAGCTTTCTGAGAAACTGCTGTGTGTTCTGTTAATTCATCTCACAGAGTTACATCTTTCCTTTCAAAAGCCTTTCGCTAAGGCTGTTCTTGTGGAATTGGCAAAGGGATATTTGGAAGCCCATAGAGGGCTATGGTGAAAAAGGAAATATCTTCCGTTCAAAACTGGAAAGAAGCTTTCTGAGAAACTGCTCTGTGTTCTGTTAATTCATTTCACAGAGTTACATCTTTCTCTTCAAGAAGCCTTTCGCTAAGGCTGTTCGTGTGGAATTGGCAAAGGGATATTTGGAAGCCAATAGAGGGCTATGGTGAAAAAGGAAATATCTTCCGTTCAAAACTGGAAAGAAGCTTTCTGAGAAACTGCTCTGTGTTCTGTTAATTCATCTCATAGAGTTACATCTTTCTCTTCAAGAAACCTTTCGCTAAGGCTGTTCTTGTGGAATTGGCAAAGGGATATTTGGAAGCCCATAGAGGGCTATGGTGAAAAAGGAATTATCTTCCGTTCAAAACTGGAAAGAAGCTTTCTGAGAAAGTGCTCTGTGTTCTTTTAATTCATCTCACAGAGTTACATTTTTCCCTTCAAGAAGCCATTCGCTAAGGCTGTTCTTGTGGAATTGGCAAAGGGATATTTGGAAGCCCATAGAGGGCTATGGTGAAAAAGGAAATATCTTCCGTTCAAAACTGTAAAGAAGCTTTCTGAGAAACTGCTCTGTGTTCTGTTAATTCATCTCACAGAGTTACATATTTCCCTTCAAGAAGCCTTTCGCTAAAGCTGTTCTTGTGGAATGGGCAAAGGGATATTTGGAAGCCCATAGAGGGCTATGGTGAAAAAGGAAATATCTTCCTTTCAAAACTGGAAAGAAGCTTTCTGAGAAACTGCTCTGTGTTCTGTTAATTCATCTCACAGAGTTACATCTTTCCCTTCAAGAAACCTTTCGCTAAAGCTGTTCTTGTGGAATTGGCAAAGGGATATTTGGAAGCCCATAGAGGGCTATGGTGAAAAAGGAAATATCTTCCGTTCCAAACTGGAAAGAAGCTTTCTGAGAAACTGCTCTGTGTTGTATTAATTCATCTCACAGAGTTACATCTTTCCCTTCAAGAAGCCTTTCGCTAAGGCTGTTCTTGTGTAAATGGCAAAGGGATATTTGGAAGCCCATAGAGGGCTATGGTGAAAAAGGAAATATCTTCCGTTCAAAACTGGAAAGAAGCTTTCTGAGAAACTGCTCTGTGTTCTGTTAATTCATCTCACAGAGTTACATCTTTCCCTTCAAGAAGCCTTTCGCTAAGGCTGTTCTTGTGTAATTGGCAAAGGGATATTTGGAAGCCCATAGAGGGCTATGGTGAAAAAGGAAATATCTTCCGTTCAAAACTGGAAAGAAGCTTTCGGAGAAACTGCTCTGTGTTCTGTTAATTCATCTCACAGAGTTACATCTTTCCCTTCAAGAAGCCTTTCGCTAAGGCTGTTCTTGTGCAATTGGCAAAGGGATATTTGAATGCCCATAGAGGGCTATGGTGAAAAAGGAAATATCTTCCGTTCAAAACTGGAAAGAAGCTTTCTGAGAAACTGCTCTGTGTTCTGTTAATTCATCTCACAGAGTTACATCCCTCCCTTCAAGAAGCCTTTCGCTAAGGCTGTTCTTGTGGAATTGGCAAATGGATATTTGGAAGCCCATAGCGGCCTATTGTGAAAAAGGAAATATCTTCCGTTCAAAACTGGAAAGAAGCTTTCTGAGAAACTGCTCTGTGTTCTTTTAATTCATCTCACAGAGTTACATCTTTCCCTTCAAGAAGCCTTTCGCTAAGGCTGTTCTTGTGGAACTGGCAAAGGGATATTTGGAAGCCCATAGAGGGCTATGGTGAAAAAGGAAATATCTTCCGTTCAAAACTGGAAAGAAGCTTTCTGAGAAACTGCTCTGTGTTCTGTTAATTCATCTCACAGAGTTATATCTTTCCCTTCAAGAAGCAAATCACTAAGGCTGTTCTTGTGGAATTGGCAAAGGGATATTTGGAAGCCCATAGAGGGCTATGGTGAAAAAGGAAATATCTTCCGTTCAAAATTGGAAAGAAGCTTTCTGAGAAACTGCTCTGGGTTCTGTTAATTCATCTCACAGAGTTACATCTTTCCCTTCAAGAAGCCTTTCGCTAAGGCTGTTCTTGTGGAATTGGCAAAGGGATATTTGGAAGCCCATAGAGGGCTATGGTGAAAAAGGAAATATCTTCCGTTTAAAACTTAAAAGAAGCTTTCTGAGAAACTGCTCTCTGTTCTGTTAATTCATCTCACAGACTTACATCTTTCCCTTCAAGACGCCTTTCGCTAAGGCTGTTCTTGTGTAATTGGCAAAGGGATATTTGGAAGCACTTAGAGGGCTATGGTGAAAAAGGAAATATCTTCCGCTCAAAACTGGAGAGAAGCTTTCTGAGAAACTGCTCTGTGTTCTGTTAATTCATCTCACAGAGTTACATCTTTCCCTTCAAGAAGCCTTTCGCTAAGGCTGTTCTTGTGGAATTGGCAAAGGGATATTTGGAAGCCCATAGAGGGCTATGGTGAAACAGGAAATATCTTCCGTTCAAACCTGGAAAGAAGCTTTCTGAGAAACTGCTCTGTGTTCTGTTAATTCATCTCACAGAGTTACATCTTTCCCTTCAAGAAAACTTTCGCTAAAGCAGTTCTTGTGAAATTGTCAAAGGGATATTTGGAAGCCAATAGAGGGCAATGGTGAAAAAGGAAATATCTTCCGTTCAAAACTGGAAAGAAGCTTTCTGAGAAACTGCTCTCTGTTCTGTTAATTCATCTCACAGAGTTACATCTTTCCCTTCAAGAAGCCTTTCGCTAAGGCTGTTCTTGTGGAATTGGCAAAGGGATATTTAAAAGCCCATAGAGGGCTATGGTGAAACAGGAAATATCTTCCGTTCAAACCTGGAAAGAAGCTTTCTGAGAAACTGCTCTGTGTTAATTCATCTCACAGAGTTACATCTTTCCCTTCAAGAAGCCTTTCGCTAAGGCTGTTCTTGTGGAATTGGCAAAGGGATATTTGGAAGCCCATAGAGGGCTATGGTGAAAAAGGAAATATCTTCCGTTCAAAACTGGAAAGAAGCGTTCTGAGAAACTGCTCTGTGTTCTGTTAATTCATCTCACAGAGTTACATCTTTCTCTTGAAGAAGCCTTTCGCTAAGGCTGTTCTTGTGGAATTGGCAAAGGGATATTTGGAAGCCCATTGAGGGCTCTGGTGAAAAAGGAAATATCTTCCGTTCTAAACTGGAAAGAAGCTTTCTGAGAAAGTGCTCTGTGTTCTGTTAATTCATCTCACAGAGTTACATCTTTCCCTTCAAGAAGCCTTTCGCTAAGGCTGTTCTTGTGGAATTGGCAAAGGGATATTTGGAAGCCCATAGAGGGCTATGGTGAAAAAGGAAATATCTTCCGTTCAAAACTGGAAAGAAGCTTTCTGAGAAACTGCTCTGTGTTCTGTTAATTCATCTCACAGAGTTACATCTTTCCCTTCAAGAAGCCTTTCGCTAAGGCTGTTCTTGTGGAATTGGCAAAGGGATATTTGGAAGCCCATAGAGGGCTATGGTGAAAAAGGAAATATCTTCCGTTCAAAACTGGAAAGAAGCTTTCTGAGAAACTGCTCTGTGTTCTGTTAATTCATCTCACAGAGTTACATCTTTCTCTTCAAGAAGCCTTTCGCTAAGGCTATTCTTGTGGAATTGGCAAAGGGATATTTGGAAGCCCATAGAGGGCTATGGTGAAAAAGGAAATATCTTCCGTTCAAAACTGGAAAGAAGGTTTCTGAGAAACTGTTCTGTGTTCTGTTAATTCAACTCACAGAGTTACATCTTTCTCTTCAAGAAGCCTTTCGCTAAGGCTGTTCTTGTGGAATTGGCAAAGGGATATTTGGAAGCCGATAGAGGTCTATGGAGAAAAAGGAAATATCTTCCGTTCAAAACTGGAAAGAAGCTTTCTGAGAAACTGCTCTGTGTTCTGTTAATTCATCTCACAGAGTTACATCATTCTCTTCAAGAAGTCTTTCGGTAAGGCTTTTCTTGTGGCATTGGCAAAGGGATATTTGGAAGCCCATAGAGGGCTATGGTGAAAAAGGAAATATCTTCCGTTCCAAACTGGAAAGAAGCTTTCTGAGAAACTGCTCTCTGTTCTGTTAATTCATCTCACAGAGTTACATCTTTCCCTTCAAGAAGCCTTTCGCTAAGGCTGTTCTTGTGGAATTGGCAAAGGGATATTTGGAATCCCATAGAGGGCTATGGTGAAAAAGGAAATATCTTCCGTTCAAAACTGGAAAGAAGCTTTCTGAGAAACTGCTATGTGTTCTGTTAATTCATCTCACAGCGTTACATCTTTCCCTACAAGAAGCCTTTCGCTAAGGCTGTTCTTGTGGAATTGGCAAAGGGATATTTGGAAGCCCATAGAGGGCTATGGTGAAAAAGGAAACACCTTCCGTTCAAAATTGGAAAGAAGCTTTCTGAGAAACTGCTCTGTGTTCTGTTAATTCATCTCACAGAGTTACATCTTTCCCTTCAAGAAGCCTTTCGCTAAGGCTGTTCTTGTGGAATTGGCAAAGGGATATTTGGAAGCCCATAGAGGGCTATGGTGAAAAAGGAAATATCTTTCGTTCAAAACTGGAAAGAAGCTTTCTGAGAAACTGCTGTGTGTTCTGTTAATTCATCTCACAGAGTTACATCTTTCCCTTCAAGAAGCCTTTCGCTAAGGCTGTTCTTGTGGAATTGGCAAAGGGATATTTGGAAGCCCATAGAGGGCTATGGTGAAAAAGGAAATATCTTCCGTTCAAAACTGGAAAGAAGCTTTCTGAGAAACTGCTCTGTGTTCTGTTAATTCATCTCATAGAGTTACATCTTTCTCTTCAAGAAACCTTTCGCTAAGGCTGTTCTTGTGGAATTGGCAAAGGGATATTTGGAAGCCCATAGAGGGCTATGGTGAAAAAGGAATTATCTTCCGTTCAAAACTGGAAAGAAGCTTTCTGAGAAAGTGCTCTGTGTTCTGTTAATTCATCTCACAGAGTTACATTTTTCCCTTCAAGAAGCCATTCGCTAAGGCTGTTCTTGTGGAATTGGCAAAGGGATATTTGGAAGCCCATAGAGGGCTATGGTGAAAAAGGAAATATCTTCCGTTCAAAACTGTAAAGAAGCTTTCTGAGAAACTGCTCTGTGTTCTGTTAATTCATCTCACAGAGTTACATATTTCCCTTCAAGAAGCCTTTCGCTAAAGCTGTTCTTGTGGAATGGGCAAAGGGATATTTGGAAGCCCATAGAGGGCTATGGTGAAAAAGGAAATATCTTCCGTTCCAAACTGGAAAGAAGCTTTCTGAGAAACTGCTCTGTGTTCTGTTAATTCATGTCATAGAGTTACATCTTTCCCTTCAAGAAGCCTTTCGCTAAGGCTGTTCTTGTGGAATTGGCAAAGGGATATTTGGAAGCCCATAGAGGGCTATGGTGAAAAAGGAAATATCTTCCGTTCAAAACTGGAAAGAAGCTTTCTGAGAATCTGCTCTGTGTTCTGTTAATTCATCTCATAGAGTTACATCTTTCTCTTCAAAAACCTTTCGCTAAGGCTGTTCTTGTGGAATTGGCAAAGGGATATTTGGAAGCCCATAGAGGGCTATGGTGAAAAAGGAATTATCTTCCGTTCAAAACTGGAAAGAAGCTTTCTGAGAAAGTGCTCTGTGTTCTGTTAATTCATCTCACAGAGTTACATTTTTCCCTTCAAGAAGCCATTCGCTAAGGCTGTTCTTGTGGAATTGGCAAAGGGATATTTGGAAGCCCATAGAGGGCTATGGTGAAAAAGGAAATATCTTCCGTTCAAAACTGTAAAGAAGCTTTCTGAGAAACTGCTCTGTGTTCTGTTAATTCATCTCACAGAGTTACATATTTCCCTTCAAGAAGCCTTTCGCTAAAGCTGTTCTTGTGGAATGGGCAAAGGGATATTTGGAAGCCCATAGAGGGCTATGGTGAAAAAGGAAATATCTTCCTTTCAAAACTGGAAAGAAGCTTTCTGAGAAACTGCTCTGTGTTCTGTTAATTCATCTCACAGAGTTACATCTTTCCCTTCAAGAAACCTTTCGCTAAAGCTGTTCTTGTGGAATTGGCAAAGGGATATTTGGAAGCCCATAGAGGGCTATGGTGAAAAAGGAAATATCTTCCGTTCAAAACTGGAAAGAAGCTTTCTGAGAAACTGCTGTGTGTTCTGTTAATTCATCTCACAGAGTTACATCTTTCCTTTCAAAAGCCTTTCGCTAAGGCTGTTCTTGTGGAATTGGCAAAGGGATATTTGGAAGCCCATAGAGGGCTATGGTGAAAAAGGAAATATCTTCCGTTCAAAACTGGAAAGAAGCTTTCTGAGAAACTGCTCTGTGTTCTGTTAATTCATTTCACAGAGTTACATCTTTCTCTTCAAGAAGCCTTTCGCTAAGGCTGTTCATGTGGAATTGGCAAAGGGATATTTGGAAGCCAATAGAGGGCTGTGGTGAAAAAGGAAATATCTTCCGTTCAAAACTGGAAAGAAGCTTTCTGAGAAACTGCTCTGTGTTCTGTTAATTCATCTCATAGAGTTACATCTTTCTCTTCAAGAAACCTTTCGCTAAGGCTGTTCTTGTGGAATTGGCAAAGGGATATTTGGAAGCCCATAGAGGGCTATGGTGAAAAAGGAATTATCTTCCGTTCAAAACTGGAAAGAAGCTTTCTGAGAAAGTGCTCTGTGTTCTTTTAATTCATCTCACAGAGTTACATTTTTCCCTTCAAGAAGCCATTCGCTAAGGCTGTTCTTGTGGAATTGGCAAAGGGATATTTGGAAGCCCATAGAGGGCTATGGTGAAAAAGGAAATATCTTCCGTTCAAAACTGTAAAGAAGCTTTCTGAGAAACTGCTCTGTGTTCTGTTAATTCATCTCACAGAGTTACATATTTCCCTTCAAGAAGCCTTTCGCTAAAGCTGTTCTTGTGGAATGGGCAAAGGGATATTTGGAAGCCCATAGAGGGCTATGGTGAAAAAGGAAATATCTTCCTTTCAAAACTGGAAAGAAGCTTTCTGAGAAACTGCTCTGTGTTCTGCTAATTCATCTCACAGAGTTACATCTTTCCCTTCAAGAAACCTTTCGCTAAAGCTGTTCTTGTGGAATTGGCAAAGGGATATTTGGAAGCCCATAGAGGGCTATGGTGAAAAAGGAAATATCTTCCGTTCCAAACTGGAAAGAAGCTTTCTGAGAAACTGCTCTGTGTTGTATTAATTCATCTCACAGAGTTACATCTTTCCCTTCAAGAAGCCTTTCGCTAAGGCTGTTCTTGTGTAAATGGCAAAGGGATATTTGGAAGCCCATAGAGGGCTATGGTGAAAAAGGAAATATCTTCCGTTCAAAACTGGAAAGAAGCTTTCTGAGAAACTGCTCTGTGTTCTGTTAATTCATCTCACAGAGTTACATCTTTCCCTTCAAGAAGCCTTTCGCTAAGGCTGTTCTTGTGTAATTGGCAAAGGGATATTTGGAAGCCCATAGAGGGCTATGGTGAAAAAGGAAATATCTTCCGTTCAAAACTGGAAAGAAGCTTTCGGAGAAACTGCTCTGTGTTCTGTTAATTCATCTCACAGAGTTACATCTTTCCCTTCAAGAAGCCTTTCGCTAAGGCTGTTCTTGTGCAATTGGCAAAGGGATATTTGAATGCCCATAGAGGGCTATGGTGAAAAAGGAAATATCTTCCGTTCAAAACTGGAAAGAAGCTTTCTGAGAAACTGCTCTGTGTTCTGTTAATTCATCTCACAGAGTTACATCCCTCCCTTCAAGAAGCCTTTCGCTAAGGCTGTTCTTGTGGAATTGGCAAATGGATATTTGGAAGCCCATAGCGGGCTATTGTGAAAAAGGAAATATCTTCCGTTCAAAACTGGAAAGAAGCTTTCTGAGAAAGTGCTCTGTGTTCTTTTAATTCATCTCACAGAGTTACATCTTTCCCTTCAAGAAGCCTTTCGCTAAGGCTGTTCTTGTGGAACTGGCAAAGGGATATTTGGAAGCCCATAGAGGGCTATGGTGAAAAAGGAAATATCTTCCGTTCAAAACTGGAAAGAAGCTTTCTGAGAAACTGCTCTGTGTTCTGTTAATTCATCTCACAGAGTTATATCTTTCCCTTCAAGAAGCAAATCACTAAGGCTGTTCTTGTGGAATTGGCAAAGGGATATTTGGAAGCCCATAGAGGGCTATGGTGAAAAAGGAAATATCTTCCGTTCAAAACTGGAAAGAAGCTTTCTGAGAAACTGCTCTGTGTTCTGTTAATTCATCTCACAGAGTTACATCTTTCCCTTCAAGAAGCCTTTCGCTAAGGCTGTTCTTGTGGAATTGGCAAAGGGATATTTGGAAGCCCATAGAGGGCTATGGTGAAAAAGGAAATATCTTCCGTTCAAAACTGGAAAGAAGCTTTCTGAGAAACTGCTCTGTGTTCTGTTAATTCATCTCACAGAGTTACATCTTTCTCTTCAAGAAGCCTTTCGCTAAGGCTATTCTTGTGGAATTGGCAAAGGGATATTTGGAAGCCCATAGAGGGCTATGGTGAAAAAGGAAATATCTTCCGTTCAAAACTGGAAAGAAGGTTTCTGAGAAACTGTTCTGTGTTCTGTTAATTCAACTCACAGAGTTACATCTTTCTCTTCAAGAAGCCTTTCGCTAAGGCTGTTCTTGTGGAATTGGCAAAGGGATATTTGGAAGCCGATAGAGGTCTATGGAGAAAAAGGAAATATCTTCCGTTCAAAACTGGAAAGAAGCTTTCTGAGAAACTGCTCTGTGTTCTGTTAATTCATCTCACAGAGTTACATCATTCTCTTCAAGAAGTCTTTCGGTAAGGCTTTTTTTGTGGCATTGGCAAAGGGATATTTGGAAGCCCATAGAGGGCTATGGTGAAAAAGGAAATATCTTCCGTTCCAAACTGGAAAGAAGCTTTCTGAGAAACTGCTCTCTGTTCTGTTAATTCATCTCACAGAGTTACATCTTTCCCTTCAAGAAGCCTTTCGCTAAGGCTGTTCTTGTGGAATTGGCAAAGGGATATTTGGAATCCCATAGAGGGCTATGGTGAAAAAGGAAATATCTTCCGTTCAAAACTGGAAAGAAGCTTTCTGAGAAACTGCTCTGTGTTCTGTTAATTCATCTCACAGCGTTACATCTTTCCCTACAAGAAGCCTTTCGCTAAGGCTGTTCTTGTGGAATTGGCAAAGGGATATTTGGAAGCCCATAGAGGGCTATGGTGAAAAAGGAAACACCTTCCGTTCAAAATTGGAAAGAAGCTTTCTGAGAAACTGCTCTGTGTTCTGTTAATTCATCTCACAGAGTTACATCTTTCCCTTCAAGAAGCCTTTCGCTAAGGCTGTTCTTGTGGAATTGGCAAAGGGATATTTGGAAGCCCATAGAGGGCTATGGTGAAAAAGGAAATATCTTTCGTTCAAAACTGGAAAGAAGGTTTCTGAGAAACTGCTCTGTGTTCTGTTAATTCATCTCACAGAGTTACATCTTTCCCATCAAGAAGCCTTTCGCTAAGGCTGTTCTTGGGTAATTGGCAAAGGGATATTTGGAAGCCCATAGAGGGCAAAGGTGAAAAAGGAAATATCTTCCGTTACAAACTGGAAAGAAGCTTTCTGAGAAACTGCTCTGTGTTCTGTTAATTCATCTCATAGAGTTACACCTTTCCCTTCAAGAAACCTTTCGCTAAGGCTGTTCTTGTGGAATTGGCAAAGGGATATTTGGAAGCAAATAGAGGGCTATGGTGAAAAAGGAAATATCTTCCGTTCAAAACTGGAAAGAAGCTTTCTGAGAAACTGCTCTGTGTTCTGTTAATTCATCTCACAGAGTTACATCTTTCCCTTCAAGAAGCCTTTCGCTAAGGCTGTTCTTGTGGAATTGGCAAAGGTATATTTGGAAGCCCATAGAGGGCTATGGTGAAAAAGGAAATATCTTCCGTTCAAAACTGGAAAGAAGCTTTCTGAGAAACTGCTCTGTGTTCTGTTAATTCATCTCACAGAGTTACATCTTTCTCTTCAAGAAGCCTTTCGCTAAGGCTGTTCTTGTGGAATTGGTAAAGGGATATTTGGAAGCCCATAGAGGGCTATGGTGAAACAGGAAATATCTTCCGTTCAAACCTGGAAAGAAGCTTTCTGAGAAACTGTTCTGTGTTCTGTTAATTCATCTCACAGAGTTACATCTTTCCCTTCAAGAAGCCTTTCGCTAAAGCTGTTCTTTTGGAATGGTCAAAGGGATATTTGGAAGCCCATAGAGGGCTATGGTGAAAAAGGAAATATCTTCCTTTCAAAACTGGAAAGAAGCTTTCTGAGAAACTGCTCTGTGTTCTGTTAATTCATCTCACAGAGTTACATCTTTCCCTTCAAAAAAACTTTCGCTAAAGCTGTTCTTGTGGAATTGGCAAAGGGATATTTGGAAGCCCATAGAGGGCTATGGTGAAAAAGGAAATATCTTCCGTTCAAAACTGGAAAGAAGCTTTCTGAGAAACTGCTGTGTGTTCTGTTAATTCATCTCACAGAGTTACATCTTTCCCTTCAAGAAGCCTTTCGCTAAGGCTGTTCTTGTGGAATGGGCAAAGAGATATTTGGAAGCCCATAGAGGGCTATGGTGAAAAAGGAAATATCTTCCGTTCAAAACTGGAAAGAAGCTTTCTGAGAAACTGCTCTGTGTTCTGTTAATTCATCTCACAGAGTTACATCTTTCTCTTCAAGAAGCCTTTCGCTAAGGCTGTTCTTGTGGAATTGGCAAAGGTATATTTGGAAGCCCATTGAGGGCTATGGTGAAAAAGGAAATATCTTCGGTTCAAAACTGGAAAGAAGGTTTCTGAGAAACTGCTCTATGTTCTGTTACTTCAACTCACAGAGTTACATCTTTCTCTTCAAGAGACCTTTCGCTAAGGCTGTTCTTGTGGAATTGGCAAAGGGATATTTGGAAGCCCATAGAGGGCTATGGAGAAAAAGGAAATATCTTCCTTTCAAAACTGGAAAGAAGCTTTCTAAGAAACTGCTCTGTGTTCTGTTAATTCATCTCACAGAGTTACATCGTTCCCTTCAAGAAACCTTTCGCTAAGGCTGTTCTTGTGGAATTGGCAAAGGGATATTTGGAAGCCCATAGAGGGCTATGGTGAAAAAGGAAATATCTTCCGTTCAAAACTGGAAAGAAGCTTTCTGAGAAACTGCTCTGTGTTCTGTTAATTCAACTCACAGAGTTACATCTTTCTCTTCAAGAAGCCTTTCGCTAAGGCTGTTCTTGTGGAATTGGCAAAGGGATATTTGGAAGCCCATAGAGGGCTATGGAGAAAAAGGAAATATCTTCCGTTCAAAACTGGAAAGAAGCTTTCTGAGAAACTGCTCTGTGTTCTGTTAATTCATCTCACAGAGATACATCTTTCTCTTCAAGAAGCCTTTCAGTAAGGCTTTTCTTGTGGAATTGGCAAAGGGATATTTGGAAGCCCATAGAGGGCTATGGTGAAAAAGGAAACATCTTCCGTTCAAAACTGGAAAAAGCTTTCTGAGAAACTGCTCTGTGTTCTGTTAATTCATCTCACAGAGTTACATCTTTCCCTTCAAGAAGCCTTTCGCTAAGGCTGTTCTTGTGGAATTGGCAAAGGGATATTTGGAAGCCCTTAGAGGGCTATGGTGAAAAAGGAAATATCTTCCGTTCAAAACTGGAAAGAAGCTTTCTGAGAAACTGCTGTGTGTTCTGTTAATTCATCTCACAGAGTTACATCTTTCCCTTCAAGAAGCCTTTCGCTAAGGCTGTACTTGTGGAATTGGCAAAGGGATATTTGGAAGCCCATAGAGGGCTATGGTGAAAAAGGAAATATCTTCCGTTCAAAACTGGAAAGAAACTTTCTGAGAAACTGCTCTGTGTTCTGTTAATTCATCTCACAGAGTTACATATTTCCCTTCAAGAAGCCTTTCGCTAAGGCTGTTCTTGTGGAATTGGCAAAGGGATATTTGGAAGCCCATAGAGGGCTATGGTGAAAAAGGAAATATCTTCCGTTCAAAACTGGAAAGAAGCTTTCTGAGAAACTGCTCTGTGTTCTGTTAATTCATCTCACAGAGTTACATGTTTCCCTTCAAGAAGCCTTTCGCTAAGGCTGTTCTTGTGGAATTGGCAAAGGGATATTTGGAAGCCCATAAAGGGCTACGGTGAAAAAGGAAATATCTTCCGTTCAAAACTGGAAAGAAGCTTTCTGAGAAACTGCTCTGTGTTCTGTTAATTCATCTCACAGAGTTACATATTTCCCTTCAAGAAGCCTTTCGCTAAGGCTGTTCTTGTGGAATTGGCAAAGGGATATTTGGAAGCCCAAAGAGGGCTATGGTGAAAAAGGAAATATCTTCCGTTCAAAACTGGAAAGAAGCTTTCTGAGAAACTGCTCTGTGTTCTGTTAATTCATATCACAGAGTTACATCTTTCTCTTCAAGAAGCCTTTCGCTAAGGCTGTTCTTGTGGAATTGGTAAAGGGATATTTGGAAGCCCATTGAGGGCTATGGTGAAACAGGAAATATCTTCTGTTCAAACCTGGAAAGAAGCCTTCTGAGAAACTGTTCTGTGTTCTGTTAATTCATCTCACAGAGTTACATCTTTCCCTTCAAGAAGCCTTTCGCTAAAGCTGTTCTTTTGGAATGGTCAAAGGGATATTTGGAAGCCCATAGAGGGCTATGGTGAAACAGGAAATATCTTCCTTTCAAAACTGGAAAGAAGCTTTCTGAGAAACTGCTCTGTGT
Source organism: Chlorocebus sabaeus (assembly GCF_047675955.1). Classification (NCBI taxonomy): domain Eukaryota; kingdom Metazoa; phylum Chordata; class Mammalia; order Primates; family Cercopithecidae; genus Chlorocebus; species Chlorocebus sabaeus. The sequence continues at coordinate 773,874 of NW_027326946.1, read as the reverse complement.
TCTGTTAATTCATCTCACAGAGTTACATCTTTCCCTTCAAGAAACCTTTCGCTAAGGCTGTTCTTGTGGAATTGGCAAAGGGATATTTGGAAGCCCATAGAGGGCTATGGTGAAAAAGGAAATATCTTCCGTTCAAAACTGGTAAGAAACTTTCTGAGAAACTACTCTGTGTTCTGTTAATTCAACTCACAGAGTTACATCTTTCTCTTCAAGAAGCCTTTCGCTAAGGCTGTTCTTGTGGAATTGGCAAAGGGATATTTGGAAGCCCATAGAGGGCTATGGAGAAAACGGAAATATCTTCCGTTCAAACCTGGAAAGAAGCTTTCTGAGAAACTGCTCTGTGTTCTGTTAATTCCTCTCACAGAGTTACATCTTTCCCTTCAAGAAGCCTTTCGCTAAGGCTGTTCTTCTGGTATTGGCAAGGGGATATTTGGAAGCCCCTAGAGGGCTATGGTGAAAAAGGAAATATCTTCCGTTCAAAACTGGAAAGAAGCTTTCTGAGAAACTGCTCTGTGTTCTGTTAATTCATCTCACAGCGTTACATCTTTCCCTTCAAGAAGCCTTTCGCTAAGCCTGTTCTTGTGGAATTGGCAAAGGGATATTTGGAAGCCCATAGAGGGCTATGGTGAAAAAGGAAATATCTTCCGTTCAAAACTGGAAAGAAGCTTTCTGAGAAACTGCTGTGTGTTCTGTTAATTCATCTCACAGAGTTACATCTTTCCCTTCAAGAAGCCTTTCGCTAAGGCTGTTCTTGTGGAATTGGCAAAGGGATATTTGGATGCCCATAGAGGGCTATGGTGAAAAAGGAAATATCTTCCGTTCAAAACTGGAAAGAAGCTTTCTGAGAAACTGCTCTGTGTTCTGTTAATTCATCTCACAGAGTTACATCTTTCCCTTCAAGAAGCCTTTCGCTAAGGCTGTTCTTGTGGAATTGGCAAAGGGATATTTGGAAGCCCATAGAGGGCTACGGTGAAAAAGGAAATATCTTCCGTTCAAAACTGGAAAGAAGCTTTCTGAGAAACTGCTCTGTGTTCTGTTAATTCATCTCACAGAGTTACATCTTTCTCTTCAAGAAGCCTTTCGCTAAGGCTGTTCTTGTGGAATTGGTAAAGGGATATTTGGAAGCCCATAGAGGGCTATGGTGAAACAGGAAATATCTTCCGTTCAAACCTGGAAAGAATCTTTCTGAGAAACTGTTCTGTGTTCTGTTAATTCATCTCACAGAGTTACATCTTTCCCTTCAAGAAGCCTTTCGCTAAAGCTGTTCTTTTGGAATGGTCAAAGGGATATTTGGAAGCCCATAGAGGGCTATGGTGAAAAAGGAAATATCTTCCTTTCAAAACTGGAAAGAAGCTTTCTGAGAAACTGCTCTGTGTTCTGTTAATTCATCTCACAGAGTACATCATTCCCTTCAAGAAACCTTTCGCTAAAGCTGTTCTTGTGGAATTGGCAAAGGGATATTTGGAAGCCCCTAGAGGGCTATGGTGAAAAAGGAAATATCTTCCGTTCAAAACTGGAAAGAAGCTTTCTGAGAAACTGCTGTGTGTTCTGTTAATTCATCTCACAGAGTTACATCTTTCCCTTCAAGAAGCCTTTCGCTAAGGCTGTTCTTGTGGAATTGGCAAAGGGATATTTGGAAGCCCATAGAGGGCTATGGTGAAAAAGGAAATATCTTCCGTTCAAAACTGGAAAGAAGCTTTCTGAGAAACTGCTCTGTGTTCTGTTAATTCATCTCACAGAGTTACATCTTTCTCTTCAAGAAGCCTTTCGCTAAGGCTGTTCTTGTCTAATTGGCAAAGGTATATTTGGAAGCCCATAGAGGGATATAGTGAAAAAGGAAATATCTTCCGTTCAAAACTGGAAAGAAGCTTTCTGAGAAACTGCTCTGTGTTGTGTTAATTCAACTCACAGGGTTACATCTTTCTCTTCAAGAAGCCTTTCGCTAAGGCTGTTCTTGAGGAATTGGCAAAGGGATATTTGGAAGCCCATAGAGGGCTATGGAGAAAAAGGAAATATCTTCCGTTCAAAACTGGAAAGAAGCTTTCTGAGAAACTGCTCTGTGTTCTGTTAATTCCTCTCACAGAGTTACATCTTTCCCTTCAAGAAGCCTTTCGCTAAGGCTGTTCTTCTGGAATTGGCAAGGGGATATTTGGAAGCCCATAGAGGGCTATGGTGATAAAGGAAATATCTTCCGTTCAAAACTGGAAAGAAGCTTTCTGAGAAACTGCTCTGTGTTCTGTTAATTCATCTCACAGCGTTACATCTTTCCCTTCAAGAAGCCTTTCGCTAAGCCTGTTCTTTTGGAATTGGCAAAGGGATATTTGGGAGCCCATAGAGGGCTATGGTGAAAAAGGAAATATCTTCCGTTCAAAACTGGAAAGAAGCTTTCTGAGAACCTGCTCTGTGTTCTGTTAATTCATCTCACAGAGTTACATCTTTCCCTTCAAGAAGCCTTTCGCTAAGGCTGTTCTTGTGGAATTGGCAAAGGGATATTTGGAAGCCCATAGAGGGCTATGGTGAAAAAGGAAATATCTTCCGTTCCAAACTGGAAAGAAGCTTTCTGAGAAACTGCTCTGTGTTCTGTTAATTCATCTCATAGAGTTACATCTTTCTCTTCAAGAAACCTTTCTCTAAGGCTGTTCTTGTGGAATTGGCAAAGGGATATTTGGAAGCCCATAGAGGGCTACGGTGAAAAAGGAAATATCTTCCGTCAAAACTGGAAAGAAGCTTTCTGAGAAACTGCTCTGTGTTCTGTTAATTCATCTCACAGAGTTACATCTTTCCCTTCAAGAAGCCTTTCGCTAAGGCTGTTCTTGTGGAATTGGCAAAGGGATATTTGGAAGCCCATAGAGGGCTATGGTGAAAAAGGAAATATCTTCCGTTCAAATCTGGAAAAAAGCTTTCTGAGAAACTGCTCTGTGTTCTGTTAATTCATCTCACAGAGTTACATCTTTCTCTTCAAGAAGCCTTTCGCTAAGGCTGTTCTTGTGCAATTGGCAAAGGGATATTTGGAAGCCCATAGAGGGCTATGGTGAAAAAGGAAATATCTTCCGTTCAAAACTGGAAAGAAGCTTTCTGAGAAACTGCTCTGTGTTCTGTTAATTCATCTCACAGAGTTACATCTTTCTCTTCAAGAAGCCTTTCGCTAAGGCTGTTCTTGTGCAATTGGCAAAGGGATATTTGGAAGCCCATAGAGGGCTATGGTGAAAAAGGAAATATCTTCCGTTCAAAACTGGAAAGAAGCTTTCTGAGAAACTGCTCTGTGTTCTGTTAATTCATCTCACAGAGTTACATCTTTCCCTTCAAGAAACCTTTCGCTAAAGCAGTTCTTGTGAAATTGGCAAAGGGATATTTGGAAGCCCATAGAGGGCTATGGTGAAAAAGGAAATATCTTCCGTTCAAAACTGGAAAGAAGCTTTCTGAGAAACTGCTCTGTGTTCTGTTAATTCATCTCACAGAGTTACATCTTTCCCTTCAAGAAGCCTTTCGCTAAGGCTGTTCTTGTGGAATTGGCAAAGGGATATTTAAAAGCCCATAGAGGGCTATGGTGAAACAGGAAATATCTTCCGTTCAAACCTGGAAAGAAGCTTTCTGAGAAACTGCTCTGTGTTAATTCATCTCACAGAGTTACATCTTTCCCTTCAAGAAGCCTTTCGCTAAGGCTGTTCTTGTGGAATTGGCAAAGGGATATTTGGAAGCCCATAGAGGGCTATGGTGAAAAAGGAAATATCTTCCGTTCAAAACTGGAAAGAAGCTTTCTGAGAAACTGCTCTGTGTTCTGTTAATTCATCTCACAGAGTTACATCTTTCTCTTCAAGAAGCCTTTCGCTAAGGATGTTCTTGTGGAATTGGCAAAGGTATATTTGGAAGCCCATAGAGGGCTATGGTGAAAAAGGAAATATCTTCCGTTCAAAACTGGAAAGAAGCTTTCTGAGAAACTGCTCTGTGTTGTGTTAATTCAACTCACAGAGTTACATCTTTCTCTTCAAGAAGCCTTTCCCTAAGGCTGTTCTTGTGGAATTGGCAAAGGGATATTTGGAAGCCCATAGAGGGCTATGGAGAAAAAGGAAATATCTTCCGTTCAAAACTGGAAAGAGGCTTTCTGAGAAACTGCTCTGTGTTCTGTTAATTCCTCTCACAGAGTTATATCTTTCCCTTCAAGAAGCCTTTCGCTAAGGCTGTTCTTGTGGAATTGGCAAGGGGATATTTGGAAGCCCATAGAGGGCTATGGTGATAAAGGAAATATCTTCCGTTCAAAACTGGAAAGAAGCTTTCTGAGAAACTGCTCTGTGTTCTGTTAATTCATCCCACAGCGTTACATCTCTCCCTTCAAGTAGCCTTTCGCTAAGCCTGTTATTGTGGAATTGGCAAAGGGATATTTGGAAGCCCATAGAGGGCTATGGTGAAAAAGGAAATATCTTCCGTTCAAAACTGGAAAGAAGCTTTCTGAGAGACTGCTCTGTGTTCTGTTAATTCATCTCACAGAGTTACATCTTTCTCTTCAAGAAGCCTTTCGCTAAGGCTGTTCTTGTGGAATTGGCAAAGGGATATTTGGAAGCCCATAGAGGGCTATGGTGAAACAGGAAATATCTTCCGTTCAAACCTGGAAAGAAGCTTTCTGAGAAACTGCTCTGTGTTAATTCATCTCACAGTTACATCTTTCCCTTCAAGAAGCCTTTCGCTAAGGCTGTTCTTGTGGAATTGGCAAAGGGATATTTGGAAGCCCATAGAGGGCTATGGTGAAACAGGAAATATCTTCCGTTCAAAACTGGAAAGAAGCTTTCTGAGAAACTGCTCTGTGTTCTGTTAATTCATCTCACAGAGTTACATCTTTCCCTTCAAGAAGCCTTTCGCTAAGGCTGTTCTTGTGGAATTGGCAAAGGGATATTTGGAAGCCCATAGAGGGCTAGGGAGAAATAGGAAATATCTTCCGTTCATATCTGGAAAGAAACTTTCTGAGAAACTGCTCTGTGTTCTGTTAATTCATCTCACAGAGTTACATGTTTCTCTTGAAGAATCCTTTCGCTAAGGCTGTTCTTGTGGAATTGGTAAAGGGATATTTGGAAGCCCATAGAGGGCTATGGTGAAACAGGAAATATCTTCCGTTCAAACCTGGAAAGAAGCTTTCTGAGAAACTGTTCTGTGTTCTGTTAATTCATCTCACAGAGTTACATCTTTCACTTCAAGAAGCCTTTCGCTAAAGCTGTACTTTTGAATGGTCAAAGGGATATTTGGAAGCCCATAGAGGGCTATGGTGAAAAAGGAAATATCTTCCGTTCAAAACTCGAAAGAAGCTTTCTGAGAAACTGCTCTGTGTTCTGTTAATTCATCTCACAGAGTTACATCTTTCCCTTCAAGAAGCCTTTCGCTAAGGCTGTTCTTGTGGAATTGGCAAAGGGATATTTGGAAGCCCATAGAGGGCTAGGGTGAAAAAGGAAATATCTTCCGTTCATATCTGGAAAGAAGCTTTCTGAGAAACTGCTCTGTGTTCTGTTAATTCATCTCACAGAGTTACATCTTTCTCTTCAAGAAGCCTTTCGCTAAGGCTGTTCTTGTGCAATTGGCAAAGGGATATTTGGAAGCCCATAGAGGGCTATGGTGAAAAAGGAAATATCTTCCGTTCAAAATTGGAAAGAAGCTTTCTGAGAAACTGCTCTGTGTTCTGTTAATTCATCCCACAGCGTTACATCTCCCCCTTCAAGTAGCCTTTCGCTAAGCCTGTTCTTGTGGAATTGGCAAAGGGATATTTGGAAGCCCATAGAGGGCTATGGTGAAAAAGGAAATATCTTCCGTTCAAAACTGGAAAGAAGATTTCTGAGAAACTGCACTGTGTTCTGTTAATTCATCTCACAGAGTTACATCTTTCCCTTCAAGAAGCCTTTCGCTAAGGCTGTTCTTGTGGAATTGGCAAAGGGATATTTGGAAGCCCATTGAGGGCTATGGTGAAAAAGGAATTATCTTCCGTTCAAAACTGGAAAGAAGCTTTCTGAGAACCTGCTCTGTGTTTTGTTAATTCATCTCACAGAGTTACATCTTTCCCTTCAAGAAGCCTTTCGCTAAGGCTCTTCTTGTGGAATTGGCAAAGGGATATTTGGAAGCCCATAGAGGGCTATGGTGAATAAGGAAATATCTTCCGTTCCAAACTGGAAAGAAGCTTTCTGAGAAACTGCTCTGTGTTCTGTTAATTCATCTCATAGAGTTACATCTTTCTCTTCAAGAAACCTTTCTCTAAGGCTGTACTTGTGGAATTGGCAAAGGGATATTTGGAAGCCCATAGAGGGCTATGGTGAAAAAGGAAATATCTTCCATTCAAAACTGGAAAGAAGCTTTCTGAGAAACTGCTCTGTGTTCTGTTAATTCATCTCACAGAGTTACATCTTTCCCTTCAAGAAGCCTTTCGCTAAGGCTGTTCTTGTGTAATTGGCAAAGGGATATTTGGAAGCCCATAGAAGGCTATGGTGAAAAAGGAAATATCTTCCGTTCAAAACTGGAAAGAAGCTTTCTGAGAAACTGCTCTGTGTTCTGTTAATTCATCTCCCAGAGTTACATCTTTCCCATCAAGAAACCTTTCCCTAAAGCTGTTCTTGTGGAATTGGCAAAGGGATATTTGGAAGCCCATAGAGGGCTATGGTGAAAAAGGAAATATCTTCCGTTCAAAAGTGGAAAGAAGCTTTCTGAGAAACTGCTGTGTGTTCTGTTAATTCATCTCACAGAGTTACATCTTTCCCTTCAAGAAGCCTTTCGCTAAGGCTGTTCTTGTGGAATTGGCAAAGGGATATTTGGAAGCCCATAGAGGGCTAGGGTGAAAAAGGAAATATCTTCCGTTCATATCTGGAAAGAAGCTTTCTGAGAAACTGCTCTGTGTTCTGTTAATTCATCTCACAGAGTTACATCTTTCTCTTCAAGAAGCCTTTCGCTAAGGATGTTCTTGTGCAATTGGCAAAGGGATATTTGGAAGCCCATAGAGGGCTATGGTGAAAAAGGAAATATCTTCCGTTCAAAACTGGAAAGAAGCTTTCTGAGAAACTGCTCTGTGTTCTGTTAATTCATCTCACAGAGTTACATCTTTCCCTTCAAGAAGCCTTTCGCTAAGGCTGTTCTTGTGGAATTGGCAAAGGGATATTTGGAAGCCTATAGAGGGCTATGGTGAAAAAGGAAATATCTTCCGTTCAAAACTGGAAAGAAGCTTTCTGAGAAACTGCTCTGTGTTCTGTTAATTCATCTCACAGAGTTACATCTTTCCCTTCAAGAAGCCTTTCGCTAAGGGTGTTCTTGTGGAACTGGCAAAGGGATATTTGGAAGCCCATAGAGGGCTATGGTGAAAAAGGAAATATCTTCCGTTGCAAACTGGAAAGAAGCTTTCTGAGAAACTGCTCTGTGTTCTGTTAATTCATCTCACAGAGTTACATCTTTCCCTTCAAGAAGCCTTTCGCTAAGGCTGTTCTTGTGGACTTGGCAAAGGGATATTTGGAAGCCCATAGAGGGCTATGGTGAAACAGGAAATATCTTCCGTTCAAACCTGGAAAGAAGCTTTCTGAGAAACTGCTCTGTGTTAATTCATCTCACAGAGTTACATCTTTCCCTTCAAGAAGCCTTTCGCTAAGGCTGTTCTTGTGGAATTGGCAAAGGGATATTTGGAAGCCCATAGAGGGCTATGGTGAAAAAGGAAATATCTTCCGTTCAAAACTGGAAAGAAGCTTTCTGAGAAACTGCTCTGTGTTCTGTTAATTCATCTCACAGAGTTACATCTTTCTCTTCAAGAAGCCTTTCGCTAAGGCTGTTCTTGTGGAATTGGCAAAGGGATATTTGGAAGCCCATAGAGGGCTATGGTGAAAAAGGAAATATCTTCATTACAAAACTGGAAAGAAGCTTTCTGAGAAACTGCTCTGTGTTGTGTTAATTCAACTCACAGAGTTACATCTTTCTCTTCAAGAAGCCTTTCGCTAAGGCTGTTCTTGTGGAATTGGCAAAGGGATATTTGGAAGCCCATAGAGGGCTATGCTGAAAAATGAAATATCTTCCGTTCAAAACTGGAGAGAAGCTTTCTGAGAAACTGCTCTGTGTTCTGTTAATTCCTCTCACAGAGTTACATCTTTCCCTTCAAGAAGCCTTTCGCTAAGGCTGTTCTTGTGGAATTGGCAAGGGGATATTTGGAAGCCCGTAGAGGGCTATGGTGATAAAGGAAATATCTTCCGTTCAAAACTGGAAAGAAGCTTTCTGAGAAACTGCTCTGTGTTCTGTTAATTCATCTCACAGCGTTACATCTTTCCCTTCAAGAAGCCTTTCGCTAAGCCTGTTCTTGTGGAATTGGCAAAGGGATATTTGGAAGCCCATAGAGGGCTATGGTGAAAAAGGAAATATCTTCCGTTCAAAACTGGAAAGAAGATTTCTGAGAAACTGCTCTGTGTTCTGTTAATTCATCTCACAGAGTTACATCTTTCCCTTCAAGAAGCCTTTCGCTAAGGCTGTTCTTGTGGAATTGGCAAAGGGATATTTGGAAGCCCATTGAGGGCTATGGTGAATAAGGAAATATCTTCCGTTCCAAACTGGAAAGAAGCTTTCTGAGAAACTGCTCTGTGTTCTGTTAATTCATCTCATAGAGTTACATCTTTCTCTTCAAGAAACCTTTCTCTAAGGCTGTTCTTGTGGAATTGGCAAAGGGATATTTGGAAGCCCATAGAGGGCTATGGTGAAAAAGGAAATATCCTCCGTTCAAAACTGGAAAGAAGCTTTCTGAGAAACTGCTCTGTGTTCTGTTAATTCATCTCACAGAGTTACATCTTTCCCTTCTAAAAGCCTTTCGCTAAGGCTGTTCTTGTGTAATTGGCAAAGGGATATTTGGAAGACCATAGAGGGCTATGGTGAAAAAGGAAATATCTTCCGTTCAAAACTGGAAAGAAGCTTTCTGAGAAACTGCTCTGTGTTCTGTTAATTCATCTCACAGAGTTACATCTTTCCCTTCAAGAAACCTTTCCCTAAAGCTGTTCTTGTGGAATTGGCAAAGGGATATTTGGAACCCCTAGAGGGCTATGGTGAAAAAGGAAATATCTTCCGTTCAAAACTGGAAAGAAGCTTTCTGAGAAACTGCTCTGTGTTCTGTTAATTCATCTCACAGAGTTACATCTTTCCCTTCAAGAAGCCTTTCGCTAAGGCTGTTCTTGTGGAATTGGCAAAGGGATATTTGGAAGCCCATAGAGGGCTATGGTGAAAAAGGAAATATCTTCCGTTCAAATCTGGAAAGAAGCTTTCTGAGAAACTGCTCTGTGTTCTGTTAATTCATCTCACAGAGTTACATCTTTCTCTTCAAGAAGCCTTTCGCTAAGGCTGTTCTTGTGGAATTGGCAAAGGGATATTTGGAAGCCCATAGAGGGCTATGGTGAATAAGGAAATATCTTCCGTTCCAAACTGGAAAGAAGCTTTCTGAGAAACTGCTCTGTGTTCTGTTAATTCATCTCATAGAGTTACATCTTTCTCTTCAAGAAACCTTTCTCTAAGGCTGTTCTTGTGGAATTGGCAAAGGGATATTTGGAAGCCCATAGAGGGCTATGGTGAAAAAGGAAATATCTTCCGTTCAAAACTGGAAAGAAGCTTTCTGAGAAACTGCTCTGTGTTCTGTTAATTCATCTCACAGAGTTACATCTTTCCCTTCTAAAAGCCTTTCGCTAAGGCTGTTCTTGTGTAATTGGCAAAGGGATATTTGGAAGCCCATAGAGGGCTATGGTGAAAAAGGAAATATCTTCCGTTCAAAACTGGAAAGAAGCTTTCTGAGAAACTGCTCTGTGTTCTGTTAATTCATCTCACAGAGTTACATCTTTCCCTTCAAGAAGCCTTTCGCTAAGGCTGTTCATGTGGAATTCGCAAAGGGATATTTGGAAGCCCATAGAGGGGTATGGTGAAAAAGGAAATATCTTCCGTTCCAAACTGGAAAGAAGCTTTCTGAGAAACTGCTCTGTGTTCTGTTAATTCATCTCATAGAGTTACATCTTTCTCTTCAAGAAACCTTTCGCTAAGGCTGTTCTTGTGGAATTGGCAAAGGGATATTTGGAAGCCCATAGAGGGCTATGGTGAAAAAGGAATTATCTTCCGTTCAAAACTGGAAAGAAGCTTTCTGAGAAACTGCTCTGTGTTCTGTTAATTCATCTCACAGAGTTACATCTTTCCCTTGAAGAAGCCATTCGCTAAGGCTGTTCTTGTGGAATTGGCAAAGGGATATTTGGAAGCCCATAGAGGGCTATGGTGAAAAAGGAAATATCTTCCGTTCAAAATTGGAAAGAAGCTTTCTGAGAAACTGCTCTGTGTTCTGTTAATTCATCTCACAGAGTTACATCTTTCCCTTCAAGAAGCCTTTCGCTAAGGCTGTTCTTGTGGAATTGACAAAGGGATATTTGGAAGCCCATAGAGGGCTATCGTGAAAAAGGAAATATCTTCCGTTTAAAACTTAAAAGAAGCTTTCTGAGAAAGTGCTCTCTGTTCTGTTAATTCATCTCACAGAGTTACATCTTTCCCTTCAAGACGCCTTTCGCTAAGGCTGTTCTTTTGCAATTGGCAAGGGGATATTTGGAAGCACATAGAGGGCTACGGTGAAAAAGGAAATATCTTCCGTTCAAAACTGGAAAGAAGCTTTCTGAGAAACTGCTCTGTGTTCTGTTAATTCATCTTACAGAGTTACATCTTTCCCTTCAAGAAGCCTTTCGCTAAGGCTGTTCTTGTGGAATTGGCAAAGGGATATTTGGAAGCCCATAGAGGGCTATGGTGAAAAAGGAAATATCTTCCGTTCAAAACTGGAAAGAAGCTTTCTGAGAAACTGCTCTGTGTTCTGTTAATTCATCTCACAGAGTTACATCTTTCCCTTCAAGAAGCCTTTCGCTAAGGCTGTTCTTGTGGAATTGGCAAAGGGATATTTGGAAGCCCATAGAGGGCTATGGTGAAAAAGGAAATATCTTCCGTTCAAAACTGGAAAGAAGCTTTCTGAGAAACTGCTCTGTGTTCTGTTAATTCATCTCACAGAGTTACATCTTTCCCTTCAAGAAGCCTTTCGCTAAGGCTGTTCTTGTGGAATTGGCAAAGGGATATTTGGAAGCCCACAGATGGCTATGGTGAAAAAGGAAATATCTTCCTTTCAAAACTGGAAAGAAGCTTTCTGAGAAACTGCTCTGTGTTCTGTTAATTCATCTCACAGAGTTACATCTTTCCCTTCAAGAATGTTTTCGCTAAGGCTTTTCTTGTGGAATTGGAAAAGGGATATTTGGAAGCCCATAGAGGGCTATGGTGAAAAAGGAAATATCTTCCGTTCAAAACTGGAAAGAAGCTTTCTGAGAAACTGCTCTGTGTTCTGTTAATTCATCTCACAGAGTTACATCTTTCTCTTCAAGAAGCCTTTCGCTAAGGCTGTTCTTGTGGAATTGGCAAAGGGATATTTGGAAGCGCATAGAGGGCTATGGTGAAAAAGGAAATATCTTCCGTTCAAAACTGGAAAGAAGCTTTCTGAGAAACTGCTCTGTGTTCTGTTAATTCATCTCACAGATTTACATCTTTCCCTTCAAGAAGCCTTTCGCTAAGGCTGTTCTTGTGGAATTGGCAACGGATATTTGGAAACCCATAGAGGGCTATGGTGAAAAAGGAAATATCTTCCGTTCAAAACTGGAAAGAAGCTTTCTGAGAAACTGCTCTGTGTTCTGTTAATTCATCTCACAGAGTTACATCTTTCCCTTCAAGAAGCCTTTCGCTAAGGCTGTTCTTGTGGAATTGGCAAAGGGATATTTGGAAGCCCATAGAGGGCTATGGTGAAAAAGGAAATATCTTCCGTTCAAAATTGGAAAGAAGCTTTCTGAGAAACTGCTCTGTGTTCTGTTAATTCATCTCACAGAGTTACATGTTTCTCTTCAAGAAGCCTTTCTCTAAGGCTATTCTTGTGGAATTGGCAAAGGGATATTTGGAAGCCCATAGAGGGCTATGGTGAAAAAGGAAATATCTTCCGTTCAAAACTGGAAAGAAGGTTTCTGAGAAACTGCTCTGTGTTCTGTTAATTCAACTCACAGAGTTACATCTTTCTCTTCAAGAAGCCTTTCGCTAAGGCTGTTCTTGTGGAATTGGCAAAGGGATATTTGGAAGCCCATAGAGGTCTATGGAGAAAAAGGAATTATCTTCCGTTCAAAACTGGAAAGAAGCTTTCTGAGAAACTGCTCTGTGTTCTGTTAATTCATCTCACAGAGTTATATCTTTCTCTTCAAGAAGCCTTTCGGTAAGGCTTTTCTTGTGGCATTGGCAAAGGGATATTTGGAAGCCCATAGAGGGCTATGGTGAAAAAGGAAATATCTTCCGTTCCAAACTGGAAAGAAGCTTTCTGAGAAACTGCTCTGTGTTCTGTTAATTCATCTCACAGAGTTACATCTTTCCCTTCAAGAAGCCTTTCGCTAAGGCTGTTCTTGTGGAATTGGCAAAGGGATATTTGGAAGCCCATAGAGGGCTATGGTGAAAAAGGAAATATCTTCCGTTCAAAACTGGAAAGAAGCTTTCTGAGAAACTGCTCTGTGTTCTGTTAATTCATCTCACAGAGTTACATCTTTCCCTTCAAGAAGCCTTTCGCTAAGGCTGTTCTTGTGGAATTGACAAAGGGATATTTGGAAGCCCATAGAGGGCTATGGTGAAAAAGGAAATATCTTCCGTTCAAAATTGGAAAGAAGCTTTCTGAGAAACTGCTCTGGGTTCTGTTAATTCATCTCACAGAGTTACATCTTTCCCTTCAAGAAGCCTTTCACTAAGGCTGTTCTTGTGGAATTGGCAAGGGTATATTTGGAAGCCCCTAGAGGGCTATGGTGAAAAAGGAAATATCTTCCGTTCAAAACTGGAAAGAAGCTTTCTGAGAAACTGCTCTGTGTTCTGTTAATTCATCTCATAGAGTTACATCTTTTTCTTCAAGAAACCTTTCGCTAAGGCTGTTCTTGTGGAATTGGCAAAGGGATATTTGGAAGCCCATAGAGGGCTATGTTGAAAAAGGAAATATCTTCCGTTCAAAACTGGAAAGAAGCTTTCTGAGAAACTGCTCTGTGTTCTGTTAATTCATCTCACAGAGTTACATCTTTCTCTTCAGGAAGCCTTTCGCTAAGGCTGTTCTTGTGGAATTGGAAAAGGGATATTTGGAAGCCCATAGAGGGCTATGGTGAAAAAGGAAATATCTTCCGTTCAAAACTGGAAAGAAGCTTTCTGAGAAACTGCTCTGTGTTCTGTTAATTCATCTCACAGAGTTACATCTTTCCCTTCAAGAAGCCTTTCGCTAAGGCTGTTCTTGTGGAATTCGCAAAGGGATATTTGGAAGCCCATAGAGGGGTATGGTGAAAAAGGAAATATCTTCCGTTCCAAACTGGAAAGAAGCTTTCTGAGAAACTGCTCTGTGTTCTGTTAATTCATCTCATAGAGTTACATCTTTCTCTTCAAGAAACCTTTCGCTAAGGCTGTTCTTGTGGAATTGGCAAAGGGATATTTGGAAGCCCATAGAGGGCTATGGTGAAAAAGGAATTATCTTCCGTTCAAAACTGGAAAGAAGCGTTCTGAGAAACTGCTCTGTGTTCTGTTAATTCATCTCACAGAGTTACATCTTTCCCTTCAAGAAGCCATTCGCTAAGGCTGTTCTTGTGGAATTGGCAAAGGGATATTTGGAAGCCCATAGAGGGCTATGGTGAAAAAGGAAATATCTTCCGTTCAAAATTGGAAAGAAGCTTTCTGAGAAACTGCTCTGTGTTCTGTTAATTCATCTCACAGAGTTACATCTTTCCCTTCAAGAAGCCTTTCGCTAAGGCTGTTCTTGTGGAATTGACAAAGGGATATTTGGAAGCCCATAGAGGGCTATCGTGAAAAAGGAAATATCTTCCGTTTAAAACTTAAAAGAAGCTTTCTGAGAAACTGCTCTCTGTTCTGTTAATTCATCTCACAGAGTTACATCTTTCCCTTCAAGACGCCTTTCGCTAAGGCTGTTCTTTTGCAATTGGCAAGGGGATATTTGGAAGCACATAGAGGGCTACGGTGAAAAAGGAAATATCTTCCGTTCAAAACTGGAAAGAAGCTTTCTGAGAAACTGCTCTGTGTTCTGTTAATTCATCTTACAGAGTTACATCTTTCCCTTCAAGAAGCCTTTCGCTAAGGCTGTTCTTGTGGAATTGGCAAAGGGATATTTGGAAGCCCATAGAGGGCTATGGTGAAAAAGGAAATATCTTCCGTTCAAAACTGGAAAGAAGCTTTCTGAGAAACTGCTCTGTGTTCTGTTAATTCATCTCACAGAGTTACATCTTTCCCTTCAAGAAGCCTTTCGCTAAGGCTGTTCTTGTGGAATTGGCAAAGGGATATTTGGAAGCCCATAGAGGGCTATGGTGAAAAAGGAAATATCTTCCGTTCAAAACTGGAAAGAAGCTTTCTGAGAAACTGCTCTGTGTTCTGTTAATTCATCTCACAGAGTTACATCTTTCCCTTCAAGAAGCCTTTCGCTAAGGCTGTTCTTGTGGAATTGGCAAAGGGATATTTGGAAGCCCATAGAGGGCTATGTTGAAAAAGGAAATATCTTCCGTTCAAAACTGGAAAGAAGCTTTCTGAGAAACTGCTCTGTGTTCTGTTAATTCATCTCACAGAGTTACATCTTTCCCTTCAAGAAGGTTTTCGCTAAGGCTGTTCTTGTGGAATTGGAAAAGGGATATTTGGAAGCCCATAGAGGGCTATGGTGAAAAAGGAAATATCTTCCGTTCAAAACTGGAAAGAAGCTTTCTGAGAAACTGCTCTGTGTTCTGTTAATTCATCTCACAGAGTTACATCTTTCTCTTCAAGAAGCCTTTCGCTAAGGCTGTTCTTGTGGAATTGGCAAAGGGATATTTGGAAGCGCATAGAGGGCTATGGTGAAAAAGGAAATATCTTCCGTTCAAAACTGGAAAGAAGCTTTCTGAGAAACTGCTCTGTGTTCTGTTAATTCATCTCACAGAGTTACATCTTTCCCTTCAAGAAGCCTTTCGCTAAGGCTGTTCTTGTGGAATTGGCAACGGATATTTGGAAGCCCATAGAGGGCTATGGTGAAAAAGGAAATATCTTCCGTTCAAAACTGGAAAGAAGCTTTCTGAGAAACTGCTCTGTGTTCTGTTAATTCATCTCACAGAGTTACATCTTTCCCTTCAAGAAGCCTTTCGCTAAGGCTGTTCTTGTGGAATTGGCAAAGGGATATTTGGAAGCCCATAGAGGGCTATGGTGAAAAAGGAAATATCTTCCGTTCAAAATTGGAAAGAAGCTTTCTGAGAAACTGCTCTGTGTTCTGTTAATTCATCTCACAGAGTTACATGTTTCTCTTCAAGAAGCCTTTCGCTAAGGCTATTCTTGTGGAATTGGCAAAGGGATATTTGGAAGCCCATAGAGGGCTATGGTGAAAAAGGAAATATCTTCCGTTCAAAACTGGAAAGAAGGTTTCTGAGAAACTGCTCTGTGTTCTGTTAATTCAACTCACAGAGTTACATCTTTCTCTTCAAGAAGCCTTTCGCTAAGGCTGTTCTTGTGGAATTGGCAAAGGGATATTTGGAAGCCCGTAGAGGGCTATGGTGAAAAAGGAAATATCTTCCGTTCAAAATTGGAAAGAAGCTTTCTGAGAAACTGCTCTGGGTTCTGTTAATTCATCTCACAGAGTTACATCTTTCCCTTCAAGAAGCCTTTCACTAAGGCTGTTCTTGTGGAATTGGCAAAGGTATATTTGGAAACCCCTAGAGGGCTATGGTGAAAAAGGAAATATCTTCCGTTCAAAACTGGAAAGAAGCTTTCTGAGAAACTGCTCTGTGTTCTGTTAATTCATCTCATAGAGTTACATCTTTTTCTTCAAGAAACCTTTCGCTAAGGCTGTTCTTGTGGAATTGGCAAAGGGATATTTGGAAGCCCATAGAGGGCTATGTTGAAAAAGGAAATATCTTCCGTTCAAAACTGGAAAGAAGCTTTCTGAGAAACTGCTCTGCGTTCTGTTAATTCATCTCACAGAGTTACATCTTTCTCTTCAGGAAGCCTTTCGCTAAGGCTGTTCTTGTGGAATTGGAAAAGGGATATTTGGAAGCCCATGGAGGGCTCTGGTGAAAAAGGAAATATCTTCCGTTCAAAACTGGAAAGAAGCTTTCTGAGAAACTGCTCTGTGTTCTATTAATTCATCTCACAGAGTTACATCTTTCCCTTCAAGAAGCCTTTCGCTAAGCCTGTTCTTGTGGAATTCGCAAAGGGATATTTGGAAGCCCATAGAGGGGTATGGTGAAAAAGGAAATATCTTCCGTTCCAAACTGGAAAGAAGCTTTCTGAGAAACTGCTCTGTGTTCTGTTAATTCATCTCATAGAGTTACATCTTTCTCTTCAAGAAACCTTTCGCTAAGGCTGTTCTTGTGGAATTGGCAAAGGGATATTTGGAAGCCCATAGAGGGCTATCGTGAAAAAGGAAATATCTTCCGTTTAAAACTTAAAAGAAGCTTTCTGAGAAACTGCTCTCTGTTCTGTTAATTCATCTCACAGAGTTACATCTTTCCCTTCAAGACGCCTTTCGCTAAGGCTGTTCTTTTGCAATTGGCAAGGGGATATTTGGAAGCACATAGAGGGCTACGGTGAAAAAGGAAATATCTTCCGTTCAAAACTGGAAAGAAGCTTTCTGAGAAACTGCTCTGTGTTCTGTTAATTCATCTTACAGGGTTACATCTTTCCCTTCAAGAAGCCTTTCGCTAAGGCTGTTCTTGTGGAATTGGCAAAGGGATATTTGGAAGCCCATAGAGGGCTATGGTGAAAAAGGAAATATCTTCCGTTCAAAACTGGAAAGAAGCTTTCTGAGAAACTGCTCTGTGTTCTGTTAATTCATCTCACAGAGTTACATCTTTCCCTTCAAGAAGCCTTTCGCTAAGGCTGTTCTTGTGGAATTGGCAAAGGGATATTTGGAAGCCCATAGAGGGCTATGGTGAAAAAGGAAATATCTTCCGTTCAAAACTGGAAAGAAGCTTTCTGAGAAACTGCTCTGTGTTCTGTTAATTCATCTCACAGAGTTACATCTTTCCCTTCAAGAAGCCTTTCGCTAAGGCTGTTCTTGTGGAATTGGCAAAGGGATATTTGGAAGCCCATAGAGGGCTATGGTGAAAAAGGAAATATCTTCCTTTCAAAACTGGAAAGAAGCTTTCTGAGAAACTGCTCTGTGTTCTGTTAATTCATCTCACAGAGTTACATCTTTCCCTTCAAGAAGGTTTTCGCTAAGGCTTTTCTTGTGGAATTGGAAAAGGGATATTTGGAAGCCCATAGAGGGCTATGGTGAAAAAGGAAATATCTTCCGTTCAAAACTGGAAAGAAGCTTTCTGAGAAACTGCTCTGTGTTCTGTTAATTCATCTCACAGAGTTACATCTTTCTCTTCAAGAAGCCTTTCGCTAAGGCTGTTCTTGTGGAATTGGCAAAGGGATATTTGGAAGCGCATAGAGGGCTATGGTGAAAAAGGAAATATCTTCCGTTCAAAACTGGAAAGAAGCTTTCTGAGAAACTGCTCTGTGTTCTGTTAATTCATCTCACAGAGTTACATCTTTCCCTTCAAGAAGCCTTTCGCTAAGGCTGTTCTTGTGGAATTGGCAAAGGGATATTTGGAAGCCCATAGAGGGCTATGTTGAAAAAGGAAATATCTTCCGTTCAAAACTGGAAAGAAGCTTTCTGAGAAACTGCTCTGTGTTCTGTTAATTCATCTCACAGAGTTACATCTTTCTCTTCAGGAAGCCTTTCGCTAAGGCTGTTCTTGTGGAATTGGAAAAGGGATATTTGGAAGCCCATAGAGGGCTCTGGTGAAAAAGGAAATATCTTCCGTTCAAAACTGGAAAGAAGCTTTCTGAGAAACTGCTCTGTGTTCTGTTAATTCATCTCACAGAGTTACATCTTTCCCTTCAAGAAGCCTTTCGCTAAGCCTGTTCTTGTGGAATTCGCAAAGGGATATTTGGAAGCCCATAGAGGGGTATGGTGAAAAAGGAAATATCTTCCGTTCCAAACTGGAAAGAAGCTTTCTGAGAAACTGCTCTGTGTTCTGTTAATTCATCTCATAGAGTTACATCTTTCTCTTCAAGAAACCTTTCGCTAAGGCTGTTCTTGTGGAATTGGCAAAGGGATATTTGGAAGCCCATAGAGGGCTATGGTGAAAAAGGAATTATCTTCCGTTCAAAACTGGAAAGAAGCTTTCTGAGAAACTGCTCTGTGTTCTGTTAATTCATCTCACAGAGTTACATCTTTCCCTTCAAGAAGCCATTCGCTAAGGCTGTTCTTGTGGAATTGGCAAAGGGATATTTGGAAGCCCATAGAGGGCTATGGTGAAAAAGGAAATATCTTCCGTTCAAAATTGGAAAGAAGCTTTCTGAGAAACTGCTCTGTGTTCTGTTAATTCATCTCACAGAGTTACATCTTTCCCTTCAAGAAGCCTTTCGCTAAGGCTGTTCTTGTGGAATTGGCAAAGGGATATTTGGAAGCCCATAGAGGGCTATGGTGAAAAAGGAAATATCTTCCGTTCAAAACTGGAAAGAAGCTTTCTGAGAAACTGCTCTGTGTTCTGTTAATTCATCTCACAGAGTTACATCTTTCCCTTCAAGAAGCCTTTCGCTAAGGCTGTTCTTGTGGAATTGGCAAAGGGATATTTGGAAGCCCATAGAGGGCTATGGTGAAAAAGGAAATATCTTCCTTTCAAAACTGGAAAGAAGCTTTCTGAGAAACTGCTCTGTGTTCTGTTAATTCATCTCACAGAGTTACATCTTTCCCTTCAAGAAAGTTTTCGCTAAGGCTTTTCTTGTGGAATTGGAAAAGGGATATTTGGAAGCCCATAGAGGGCTATGGTGAAAAAGGAAATATCTTCCGTTCAAAACTGGAAAGAAGCTTTCTGAGAAACTGCTCTGTGTTCTGTTAATTCATCTCACAGAGTTACATCTTTCTCTTCAAGAAGCCTTTCGCTAAGGCTGTTCTTGTGGAATTGGCAAAGGGATATTTGGAAGCGCATAGAGGGCTATGGTGAAAAAGGAAATATCTTCCGTTCCAAACTGGAAAGAAGCTTTCTGAGAAACTGCTCTGTGTTCTGTTAATTCATCTCACAGAGTTACATCTTTCCCTTCAAGAAGCCTTTCGCTAAGGCTGTTCTTGTGGAATTGGCAACGGATATTTGGAAGCCCATAGAGGGCTATGGTGAAAAAGGAAATATCTTCCGTTCAAAACTGGAAAGAAGCTTTCTGAGAAACTGCTCTGTGTTCTGTTAATTCATCTCACAGAGTTACATCTTTCCCTTCAAGAAGCCTTTCGCTAAGGCTGTTCTTGTGGAATTGGCAAAGGGATATTTGGAAGCCCATATAGGGCTATGGTGAAAAAGGAAATATCTTCCGTTCAAAATTGGAAAGAAGCTTTCTGAGAAACTGCTCTGTGTTCTGTTAATTCATCTCACAGAGTTACATGTTTCTCTTCAAGAAGCCTTTCGCTAAGGCTATTCTTGTGGAATTGGCAAAGGGATATTTGGAAGCCCATAGAGGGCTATGGTGAAAAAGGAAATATCTTCCGTTCAAAACTGGAAAGAAGGTTTCTGAGAAACTGCTCTGTGTTCTGTTAATTCAACTCACAGAGTTACATCTTTCTCTTCAAGAAGCCTTTCGCTAAGGCTGTTCTTGTGGAATTGGCAAAGGGATATTTGGAAGCCCATAGAGGTCTATGGAGAAAAAGGAATTATCTTCCGTTCAAAACTGGAAAGAAGCTTTCTGAGAAACTGCTCTGTGTTCTGTTAATTCATCTCACAGAGTTACATCTTTCTCTTCAAGAAGCCTTTCGGTAAGGCTTTTCTTGTGGCATTGGCAAAGGGATATTTGGAAGCCCATAGAGGGCTATGGTGAAAAAGGAAATATCTTCCGTTCCAAACTGGAAAGAAGCTTTCTGAGAAACTGCTCTGTGTTCTGTTAATTCATCTCACAGAGTTACATCTTTCCCTTCAAGAAGCCTTTCGCTAAGGCTGTTCTTGTGGAATTGGCAAAGGGATATTTGGAAGCCCATAGAGGGCTATGGTGAAAAAGGAAATATCTTCCGTTCAAAACTGGAAAGAAGCTTTCTGAGAAACTGCTCTGTGTTCTGTTAATTCATCTCACAGAGTTACATCTTTCCCTTCAAGAAGCCTTTCGCTAAGGCTGTTCTTGTGGAATTGACAAAGGGATATTTGGAAGCCCATAGAGGGCTATGGTGAAAAAGGAAATATCTTCCGTTCAAAATTGGAAAGAAGCTTTCTGAGAAACTGCTCTGGGTTCTGTTAATTCATCTCACAGAGTTACATCTTTCCCTTCAAGAAGCCTTTCGCTAAGGCTGTTCTTGTGGAATTGGCAAAGGTATATTTGGAAGCCCCTAGAGGGCTATGGTGAAAAAGGAAATATCTTCCGTTCAAAACTGGAAAGAAGCTTTCTGAGAAACTGCTCTGTGTTCTGTTAATTCATCTCATAGAGTTACATCTTTTTCTTCAAGAAACCTTTCGCTAAGGCTGTTCTTGTGGAATTGGCAAAGGGATATTTGGAAGCCCATAGAGGGCTATGTTGAAAAAGGAAATATCTTCCGTTCAAAACTGGAAAGAAGCTTTCTGAGAAACTGCTCTGTGTTCTGTTAATTCATCTCACAGAGTTACATCTTTCTCTTCAGGAAGCCTTTCGCTAAGGCTGTTCTTGTGGAATTGGAAAAGGGATATTTGGAAGCCCATAGAGGGCTCTGGTGAAAAAGGAAATATCTTCCGTTCAAAACTGGAAAGAAGCTTTCTGAGAAACTGCTCTGTGTTCTGTTAATTCATCTCACAGAGTTACATCTTTCCCTTCAAGAAACCTTTCGCTAAGGCTGTTCTTGTGGAACTGGCAAAGGGATATTTGGAAGCCCATAGAGGGCTATGGTGAAACAGGAAATATTTTCCGTTCAAACCTGGAAAGAAGCTTTCTGAGAAACTGCTCTGTGTTATTTCATCTCACAGAGTTACATCTTTCTCTTCAAGAAGCCTTTCGCTAAGGCTGTTCTTGTGGAATTGGCAAAGGGATATTTGGAAGCCCATAGAGGGCTATGTTGAAAAAGGAAATATCTTCCGATCAAAACTGAAAAGTAGCTTTCTGAGAAACTGCTCTGTGTTCTGTTAATTCATCTCTCAGAGTTACATCTTTCTCTTGAAGAAGCCTTTCGCTAAGGCTGTTCTTGTGGAATTGGCAAAGGGATATTTGGAAGCCCATTGAGGGCTATGGTGAAAAAGGAAATATCTTCCGTTCAAAACTGGAAAGAAGCTTTCTGAGAAACTGCTCTGTGTTCTGTTAATTCATCTCACAGAGTTACAACTTTCTCTTCAAGAAGCCTTTCGCTAAGGCTGTTCTTGTGGAATTGGCAAAGGGATATTTGGAAGCCCATAGAGGGCTATGGTGAAAAAGGAATTATCTTCCGTTCAAAACTGGAAAGAAGCTTTCTGAGAAACTGCTCTGTGTTCTGTTAATTCATCTCACAGAGTTACATCTTTCTGTTGAAGAAGCCTTTCGCTAAGGCTGTTCTTGTGGAATTGGAAAAGGGATATTTGGAAGCCCTTAGAGGGCTATGGTGAAAAAGGAAATATCTTCCGTTCAAAACTGGAAAGAAGCTTTCTGAGAAACTGCTCTGTGTTCTGTTAATTCATCTCACAGAGTTACATCTTTCTCTTCAAGAAGCCTTTCGCTAAGGCTGTTCTTGTGGAATTGGCAAAGGGATATTTGGAAGCCCATAGAGGGCTATGGTGAAAAACGAAATATCTTCCGTTCAAAACTGGAAAGAAGCTTTCTGAGAAACTGCTCTGTGTTCTGTTAATTCATCTCACAGAGTTACATCTTTCCCTTCAAGAAGCCTTTCGCTAAGGCTGTTCTTGTGGAATTGGCAAAGGGATATTTGGAAGCCCATAGAGGGCTATGGTGAAAAAGGAAATATCTTCCGTTCAAAACTGGAAAGAAGCTTTCTGAGAAACTGCTCTGTGTTCTGTTAATTCATCTCACAGAGTTACATCTTTCCCTTCAAGAAGCCTTTCGCTAAGGCTGTTCTTGTGGAATTGGCAAAGGGATATTTGGAAGCCGATAGAGGGATATGGTGAAAAAGGAAATATCTTCCGTTCAAAACTGGAAAGAAGCTTTCTGAGAAACTGCTCTGTGTTCTGTTGATTCATCTCACAGAGTTACATCTTTCCCTTCAAGAAGCCTTTCGCTAAGGCTGTTCTTGTGGAATTGGCAAAGGGATATTTGGAAGCCCATTGAGGGCTATGGTGAAAAAGGAAATATCTTCCGTTCCAAACTGGAAAGAAGCTTTCTGAGAAACTGCTCTGTGTTCTGTTAATTCGTCTCACAGAGTTACATCTTTCTCTTCAAGAAGCCTTTCGCTAAGGCTGTTCTTGTGGAATTGGCAAAGGGATATTTGGAAGCCCATAGAGGGCTATGGTGAAAAAGGAAATATCTTCCGTTCAAAACTGGAAAGAAGCTTTCTGAAAAACTGCTCTGTGTTCTGTTAATTCATCTCACAGAGTTACATCTTTCCCTTCAAGAAGCCTTTCGCTAAGGCTGTTCTTGTGGAATTGGCAAAGGGATATTTGGAAGCCCATAGAGGGCTATGGTGAAAAAGGAAATATCTTCCGTTTAAAACTTAAAAGAAGCTTTCTCAGAAACTGCTCTCTGTTCTGCTAATTCATCTCACAGAGTTACATCTTTCTGTTGAAGAAGCCTTTCGCTAAGGCTGTTCTTGTGGAATTGGAAAAGGGATATTTGGAAGCCCATAGAGGGCTATGGTGAAAAAGGAAATATCTTCCGTTCAAAACTGGAAAGAAGCTTTCTGAGAAACTGCTCTGTGTTCTGTTAATTCATCTCACAGAGTTACATCTTTCTCTTCAAGAAGCCTTTCGCTAAGGCTGTTCTTGTGGAATTGGCAAAGGGTTATTTGGAAGCCCATAGAGGGCTATGGTGAAAAAGGAAATATCTTCCGTTCCAAACTGGAAAGAAGCTTTCTGAGAAACTGCTCTGTGTTCTGTTAATTCATCTCACAGAGTTACATCTTTCCCTTCAAGAAGCCTTTCGCTAAGGCTGTTCTTGTGGAATTGGCAAAGGGATATTTGGAAGCCCATAGAGGTCTATGGTGAAAAAGGAAATATCTTCCGTTCAAAATTGGAAAGAAGCTTTCTGAGAAACTGCTCTGTGTTCTGTTAATTCATCTCACAGAGTTACATCTTTCCCTTCAAGAAGCCTTTCGCTAAGGCTGTTCTTGTGGAATTGGCAAAGGGATATTTGGAAGCCCATAGAGGTCTATGGAGAAAAAGGAAATATCTTCCGTTCAAAACTGGAAAGAAGCTTTCTGAGAAACTGCTCTGTGTTCTGTTAATTCATCTCACAGAGTTACATCTTTCTCTTCAAGAAGCCTTTCGGTAAGGCTTTTCTTGTGGCATTGGCAAAGGGATATTTGGAAGCCCATAGAGGGCTATGGTGAAAAAGGAAATATCTTCCGTTCCAAACTGGAAAGAAGCTTTCTGAGAAACTGCTCTGTGTTCTGTTAATTCATCTCACAGAGTTACATCTTTCCCTTCAAGAAGCCTTTCGCTAAGGCTGTTCTTGTGGAATTGGCAAAGGGATATTTGGAAGCCCTTAGAGGGCTATGGTGAAAAAGGAAATATCTTCAGTTCAAAACTGGAAAGAAGCTTTCTGAGAAACTGCTCTGTGTTCTGTTAATTCATCTCACAGCGTTACATCTTTCCCTTCAAGAAGCCTTTCGCTAAGGCTGTTCTTGTGGAATTGGCAAAGGGATATTTGGAAGCCCATAGAGGGCTATGGTGAAAAAGGAAACATCTTCCGTTCAAAACTGGAAAGAAGCTTTCTGAGAAACTGCTCTGTGTTCTGTTAATTCATCTCACAGATTTACATCTTTCCCTTCAAGAAGCCTTTCGCTAAGGCTGTTCTTGTGGAATTGGCAAAGGGATATTTGGAAGCCCATAGAGGGCTATGGTGAAAAAGGAAATATCTTCCGTTCAAAACTGGAAAGAAGCTTTCTGAGAAATGGCTCTGTGTTCTGTTAATTCATCTCACAGAGTTACATCTTTCCCATCAAGAAGCCTTTCGCTAAGGCTGTTCTTGGGGAATTGGAAAAGGGATATTTGGAAGCCCTTAGAGGGCTATGGTGAAAAAGGAAATATCTTCCGTTCAAAACTGGAAAGAAGCTTTCTGAGAAACTGCTCTGTGTTCTGTTAATTCATGTCATAGAGTAACATCTTTCCCTTCAAGAAACCTTTCGCTAAGGCTGTTCTTGTGGAATTGGCAAAGGGATATTTGGAAGCCCATAGAGGGCTATGGTGAAAAAGGAAATATCTTCCGTTCAAAACTGGAAAGAAGCTTTCTGAGAAACTGCTCTGTGTTCTGTTAATTCATCTCACAGAGTTACATCTTTCCCTTCAAGAAGCCTTTCGCTAAGGCTGTTCTTGTGGAATTGGCAAAGGGATATTTGGAAGCCCATAGGGGGCTATGGTGAAAAAGGAAATATCTTCCGTTCAAAACTGGAAAGAAGCTTTCTGAGAAACTGCTCTGTGTTCTGTTAATTCATCTCACACAGTTACATCTTTCCCTTCAAGAAGCCTTTCGCTAAGGCTGTTCTTGTGGAATTGGCAAAGGGATATTTGGAAGCCGATAGAGGGATATGGTGAAAAAGGAAATATCTTCCGTTCAAAACTGGAAAGAAGCTTTCTGAGAAACTGCTCTGTGTTCTGTTGATTCATCTCACAGAGTTACATCTTTCCCTTCAAGAAGCCTTTCGCTAAGGCTGTTCTTGTGGAATTGGCAAAGGGATATTTGGAAGCCCATTGAGGGCTATGGTGAAAAAGGAAATATCTTCCGTTCCAAACTGGAAAGAAGCTTTCTGAGAAACTGCTCTGTGTTCTGTTAATTCGTCTCACAGAGTTACATCTTTCTCTTCAAGAAGCCTTTCGCTAAGGCTGTTCTTGTGGAATTGGCAAAGGGATATTTGGAAGCCCATAGAGGGCTATGGTGAAAAAGGAAATATCTTCCGTTCAAAACTGGAAAGAAGCTTTCTGAAAAACTGCTCTGTGTTCTGTTAATTCATCTCACAGAGTTACATCTTTCCCTTCAAGAAGCCTTTCGCTAAGGCTGTTCTTGTGGAATTGGCAAAGGGATATTTGGAAGCCCATAGAGGGCTATGGTGAAAAAGGAAATATCTTCCGTTTAAAACTTAAAAGAAGCTTTCTCAGAAACTGCTCTCTGTTCTGTTAATTCATCTCACAGAGTTACATCTTTCTGTTGAAGAAGCCTTTCGCTAAGGCTGTTCTTGTGGAATTGGAAAAGGGATATTTGGAAGCCCATAGAGGGCTATGGTGAAAAAGGAAATATCTTCCGTTCAAAACTGGAAAGAAGCTTTCTGAGAAACTGCTCTGTGTTCTGTTAATTCATCTCACAGAGTTACATCTTTCTCTTCAAGAAGCCTTTCGCTAAGGCTGTTCTTGTGGAATTGGCAAAGGGTTATTTGGAAGCCCATAGAGGGCTATGGTGAAAAAGGAAATATCTTCCGTTCCAAACTGGAAAGAAGCTTTCTGAGAAACTGCTCTGTGTTCTGTTAATTCATCTCACAGAGTTACATCTTTCCCTTCAAGAAGCCTTTCGCTAAGGCTGTTCTTGTGGAATTGGCAAAGGGATATTTGGAAGCCCATAGAGGTCTATGGTGAAAAAGGAAATATCTTCCGTTCAAAATTGGAAAGAAGCTTTCTGAGAAACTGCTCTGTGTTCTGTTAATTCATCTCACAGAGTTACATCTTTCCCTTCAAGAAGCCTTTCGCTAAGGCTGTTCTTGTGGAATTGGCAAAGGGATATTTGGAAGCCCATAGAGGTCTATGGAGAAAAAGGAAATATCTTCCGTTCAAAACTGGAAAGAAGCTTTCTGAGAAACTGCTCTGTGTTCTGTTAATTCATCTCACAGAGTTACATCTTTCTCTTCAAGAAGCCTTTCGGTAAGGCTTTTCTTGTGGCATTGGCAAAGGGATATTTGGAAGCCCATAGAGGGCTATGGTGAAAAAGGAAATATCTTCCGTTCCAAACTGGAAAGAAGCTTTCTGAGAAACTGCTCTGTGTTCTGTTAATTCATCTCACAGAGTTACATCTTTCCCTTCAAGAAGCCTTTCGCTAAGGCTGTTCTTGTGGAATTGGCAAAGGGATATTTGGAAGCCCTTAGAGGGCTATGGTGAAAAAGGAAATATCTTCAGTTCAAAACTGGAAAGAAGCTTTCTGAGAAACTGCTCTGTGTTCTGTTAATTCATCTCACAGCGTTACATCTTTCCCTTCAAGAAGCCTTTCGCTAAGGCTGTTCTTGTGGAATTGGCAAAGGGATATTTGGAAGCCCATAGAGGGCTATGGTGAAAAAGGAAACATCTTCCGTTCAAAACTGGAAAGAAGCTTTCTGAGAAACTGCTCTGTGTTCTGTTAATTCATCTCACAGATTTACATCTTTCCCTTCAAGAAGCCTTTCGCTAAGGCTGTTCTTGTGGAATTGGCAAAGGGATATTTGGAAGCCCATAGAGGGCTATGGTGAAAAAGGAAATATCTTCCGTTCAAAACTGGAAAGAAGCTTTCTGAGAAATGGCTCTGTGTTCTGTTAATTCATCTCACAGAGTTACATCTTTCCCATCAAGAAGCCTTTCGCTAAGGCTGTTCTTGGGGAATTGGAAAAGGGATATTTGGAAGCCCTTAGAGGGCTATGGTGAAAAAGGAAATATCTTCCGTTCAAAACTGGAAAGAAGCTTTCTGAGAAACTGCTCTGTGTTCTGTTAATTCATGTCATAGAGTAACATCTTTCCCTTCAAGAAACCTTTCGCTAAGGCTGTTCTTGTGGAATTGGCAAAGGGATATTTGGAAGCCCATAGAGGGCTATGGTGAAAAAGGAAATATCTTCCGTTCAAAACTGGAAAGAAGCTTTCTGAGAAACTGCTCTGTGTTCTGTTAATTCATCTCACAGAGTTACATCTTTCCCTTCAAGAAGCCTTTCGCTAAGGCTGTTCTTGTGGAATTGGCAAAGGGATATTTGTAAGCCCATAGAGGGCTATGGTGAAAAAGGAAATATCTTCCGTTCAAAACTGGAAAGAAGCTTTCTGAGAAACTGCTCTGTGTTCTGTTAATTCATCTCATAGAGTTACATCTTTCTCTTCAAGAAACCTTTCGCTAAGGCTGTTCTTGTGGAATTGGCAAAGGGATATTTGGAAGCCCATAGAGGGCTATGGTGAAAAAGGAAATATCTTCCGTTCAAAACTGGAAAGAAGCTTTCTGAGAAACTGCTCTGTGTTCTGTTAATTCATCTCACAGAGTTACATCTTTCTCTTCAGGAAGCCTTTCGCTAAGGCTGTTCTTGTGGAATTGGCAAAGGGATATTTGGAAGCCCATAGGGGGCTATGGTGAAAAAGGAAATATCTTCCGTTCAAAACTGGAAAGAAGCT
Organism: Chlorocebus sabaeus; assembly: GCF_047675955.1. Classification (NCBI taxonomy): domain Eukaryota; kingdom Metazoa; phylum Chordata; class Mammalia; order Primates; family Cercopithecidae; genus Chlorocebus; species Chlorocebus sabaeus. The sequence goes on along the minus strand of NW_027326946.1, from coordinate 746,404 downwards.
TTCTGAGAAACTGCTCTGTGTTCTGTTAATTCATCTCACACAGTTACATCTTTCCCTTCAAGAAGCCTTTCGCTAAGGCTGTTCTTGTGGAATTGGCAAAGGGATATTTGGAAGCCCATAGAGGGATATGGTGAAACAGGAAATATCTTCCGTTCCAAACTGGAAAGAAGCTTTCTGAGAAACTGCTCTGTGTTCTGTTAATTCATCTCACAGAGTTACATCTTTCCTCTCAAGAAACCTTTCGCTAAAGCAGTTCTTGTGAAATTGGCAAAGGGATATTTGGAAGCCCATAGAGGGCTATGGTGAAAAAGGAAATATCTTCCGTTCAAAACTGGAAAGAAGCTTTCTGAGAAACTGCTCTGTGTTCTGTTAATTCATCTCACAGAGTTACATCTTTCCCTTCAAGAAGCCTTTCGCTAAGGCTGTTCTTGTGGAATTGGCAAAGGGATATTTGGAAGCCCATTGAGGGCTCTGGTGAAAAAGGAAATATCTTCCCTTCAAAACTGGAAAGAAGCTTTCTGAGAAACTGCTCTGTGTTCTGTTAATTCATCTCACAGAGTTACATCTTTCCCTTCAAGAAGCCTTTTGCTAAGGCTGTTCTTGTGGAATTGGCAAAGGGATATTTGGAAGCCCATAGAGGGCTATGGTGAAAAAGGAAATATCTTCCGTTCAAAACTGGAAAGAAGCTTTCTGAGAAACTGCTCTGTGTTCTGTTAATTCATCTCACAGAGTTACATCTTTCCCTTCAAGTAGCCTTTCGCTAAGGCTGTTCTTATGGAATTGGCAAAGGGATATTTGGAAGCCCATAGAGGGCTATGGTGAAAAAGGAATTATCTTCCGTTCAAAACTGGAAAGAAGCTTTCTGAGAAACTGCTCTGTGTTCTGTTAATTCATCTCACAGAGTTACATCTTTCCCTTCAAGAAGCCATTCGCTAAGGCTGTTCTTGTGGAATTGGCAAAGGGATATTTGGAAGCCCATAGAGGGCTATGGTGAAAAAGGAAATATCTTCCGTTCAAAATTGGAAAGAAGCTTTCTGAGAAACTGCTCTGTGTTCTGTTAATTCATCTCACAGAGTTACATCTTTCCCTTCAAGAAGCCTTTCGCTAAGGCTGTTCTTGTGGAATTGGCAAAGGGATATTTGGAAGCCCATAGAGAGCTATGGTGAAAAAGGAAATATCTTCCGTTCAAAACTGGAAAGAAGCTTTCTGAGAAACTGCTCTGTGTTCTGTTAATTCATCTCACAGAGTTACATCTTTCTCTTCAAGAAGCCTTTCGCTAAGGCTATTCTTGTGTAATTGGCAAAGGGATATTTGGAAGCCCATAGAGGGCTATGGTGAAAAAGGAAATATCTTCCGTTCAAAACTGGAAAGAAGCTTTCTGAGAAACTGCTCTGTGTTCTGTTAATTCATCTCACAGAGTTACATCTTTCCCTTCAAGAAGCCTTTCGCTAAGGCTGTTCTTGTGGAATTGGCAAAGGGATATTTGGAAGCCCATAGAGGGCTATGGTGAAACAGGAAATATCTTCCGTTGAAATCTGGAAAGAAGCTTTCTGAGAAACTGCTCTGTGTTCTGTTAATTCATCTCACAGAGTTACATCTTTCCCTTCAAGAAACGTTTCGCTATGGCTGTTCTCGTGGAATTGGCAAAGGGATATTTGGAAGCCCATAGAGGGCTATGGTGAAACAGGAAATATTTTCCGTTCAAACCTGGAAAGAAGCTTTCTGAGAAACTGCTCTGTGTTAATTCATCTCACAGAGTTACATCTTTCTCTTCAAGAAGCCTTTCGCTAAGGCTGTTCTTGTGGAATTGGCAAAGGGATATTTGGAAGCCCCTAGAGGGCTATGGTGAAAAAGGAAATATCTTCCGTTCAAAACTGAAAAGTAGCTTTCTGAGAAACTGCTCTGTGTTCTGTTAATTCATCTCTCAGAGTTACATCTTTCTCTTGAAGAAGCCTTTCGCTAAGGCTGTTCTTGTGGAATTGGCAAAGGGATATTTGGAAGCCCATTGAGGGCTATGGTGAAAAAGGAAATATCTTCCGTTCAAAACTGGAAAGAAGCTTTCTGAGAAACTGCTCTGTGTTCTGTTAATTCATCTCACAGAGTTACAACTTTCTCTTCAAGAAGCCTTTCGCTAAGGCTGTTCTTGTGGAATTGGCAAAGGGATATTTGGAAGCCCATAGAGGGCTATGGTGAAAAAGGAATTATCTTCCGTTCAAAACTGGAAAGAAGCTTTCTGAGAAACTGCTCTGTGTTCTGTTAATTCATCTCACAGAGTTACATCTTTCTGTTGAAGAAGCCTTTCGCTAAGGCTGTTCTTGTGGAATTGGAAAAGGGATATTTGGAAGCCCTTAGAGGGCTATGGTGAAAAAGGAAATATCTTCCGTTCAAAACTGGAAAGAAGCTTTCTGAGAAACTGCTCTGTGTTCTGTTAATTCATCTCACAGAGTTACATCTTTCCCTTCAAGAAGCCTTTCGCTAAGGCTGTTCTTGTGGAATTGGCAAAGGGATATTTGGAAGCCCATAGAGGGCTATGGTGAAAAAGGAAATATCTTCCGTTCAAAACTGGAAAGAAGCTTTCTGAGAAACTGCTCTGTGTTCTGTTAATTCAACTCACAGAGTTACATCTTTCCCTTCAAGAAGCCTTTCGCTAAGGCTGTTCTTGTGGAATTGGCAAAGGGATATTTGGAAGCCCATAGAGGGCTACGGTGAAAAAGGAAATATCTTCCGTTCAAAACTGGAAAGAAGCTTTCTGAGAAACTGCTCTGTGTTCTGTTGATTCATCTCACAGAGTTACATCTTTCCCTTCAAGAAGCCTTTCGCCAAGGCTGTTCTTGTGGAATTGGCAAAGGGATATTTGGAAGCCCATTGAGGGCTATGGTGAAAAAGGAAATATCTTCCGTTCAAAACTGGAAAGAAGCTTTCTGAGAAACTGCTCTGTGTTCTGTTAATTCATCTCACAGAGTTACATCTTTCTCTTCAAGAAGCCTTTCGCTAAGGCTGTTCTTGTGGAATTGGCAAAGGGATATTTGGAAGCCCATAGAGGGCTATGGTGAAAAGGAAATATCTTCCGTTCAAAACTGGAAAGAAGCTTTCTGAAAAACTGCTCTGTGTTCTCTTAATTCATCTCACAGAGTTACATCTTTCCCTTCAATGAGCCTTTCGCTAAGGCTGTTCTTGTGGAATTGACAAAGGGATATTTGGAAGCCCATAGAGGGCTATGGTGAAAAAGGAAATATCTTCCGTTTAAAACTTAAAAGAAGCTTTCTCAGAAACTGCTCTCTGTTCTGTTAATTCATCTCACAGAGTTACATCTTTCCGTTGAAGAAGCCTTTCGCTAAGGCTGTTCTTGTGGAATTGGAAAAGGGATATTTGGAAGCCCATAGAGGGCTATGGTGAAAAAGGAAATATCTTCCGTTCAAAACTGGAAAGAAGCTTTCTGAGAAACTGCTCTGTGTTCTGTTAATTCATCTCATAGAGTTACATCTTTCTCTTCAAGAAACCTTTCGCTAAGGCTGTTCTTGTGGAATTGGCAAAGGGATATTTGGAAGCCCATAGAGTGCTATGGTGAAAAAGGAATTATCTTCCGTTCAAAACTGGAAAGAAGCTTTCTGAGAAACTGCTCTGTGTTCTGTTAATTCATCTCACAGAGTTACCTCTTTCCCTTCAAGAAGCCATTCGCTAAGGCTGTTCTTGTGGAATTGGCAAAGGGATATTTGGAAGCCCACAGAGGGCTATGGTGAAAAAGGAAATATCTTCCGTTCAAAATTGGAAAGAAGCTTTCTGAGAAACTGCTCTGTGTTCTGTTAATTCATCTCACAGAGTTACATCTTTCCCTTCAAGAAGCCTTTCGCTAAGGCTGTTCTTGTGGAATTGGCAAAGGGATATTTGGAAGCCCATAGAGGGCTATGGTGAAAAAGGAAATATCTTCCGTTCAAAATTGGAAAGAAGCTTTCTGAGAAACTGCTCTGTGTTCTGTTAATTCATCTCACAGAGTTACATCTTTCCCTTCAAGAAGCCTTTCGCTAAGGCTGTTCTTGTGGAATTGGCAAAGGGATATTTGGAAGCTCATAGAGAGCTATGGTGAAAAAGGAAATATCTTCCGTTCAAAACTGGAAAGAAGCTTTCTGAGAAACTGCTCTGTGTTCTGTTAATTCATCTCACAGAGTTACATCTTTCTCTTCAAGAAGCCTTTCGCTAAGGCTATTCTTGTGGAATTGGCAAAGGGATATTTGGAAGCCCATAGAGGGCTATGGTGAAAAAGGAAATATCTTCCGTTCAAATCTGGAAAGAAGCTTTCTGAGAAACTGCTCTGTTCTGTTAATTCATCTCGCAGAGTTACATCTTTCCCTTCAAGAAACCTTTCGCTAAGGCTGTTCTTGTGGAATTGGCAAAGGGATATTTGGAAGCCCATAGAGGGCTATGGTGAAACAGGAAATATTTTCCGTTCAAACCTGGAAAGAAGCTTTCTGAGAAACTGCTCTGTGTTAATTCATCTCACAGAGTTACATCTTTCTCTTCAAGAAGCCTTTCGCTAAGGCTGTTCTTGTGGAATTGGCAAAGGTATATTTGGAAGCCCATAGAGGGCTATGGTGAAAAAGGAAATATCTTCCGTTCAAAACTGAAAAGTAGCTTTCTGAGAAACTGCTCTGAGTTCTGTTAATTCATCTCTCAGAGTTACATCTTTCTCTTGAAGAAGCCTTTCGCTAAGGCTGTTCTTGTGGAATTGGCAAAGGGATATTTGGAAGCCCATTGAGGGCTATGGTGAAAAAGGAAATATCTTCCGTTCAAAACTGGAAAGAAGCTTTCTGAGAAACTGCTCTGTGTTCTGTTAATTCATCTCACAGAGTTACAACTTTCTCTTCAAGAAGCCTTTCGCTAAGGCTGTTCTTGTGGAATTGGCAAAGGGATATTTGGAAGCCCATAGAGGGCTATGGTGAAAAAGGAATTATCTTCCGTTCAAAACTGGAAAGAAGCTTTCTGAGAAACTGCTCTGTGTTCTGTTAATTCATCTCACAGAGTTACATCTTTCTGTTGAAGAAGCCTTTCGCTAAGGCTGTTCTTGTGGAATTGGAAAAGGGATATTTGGAAGCCCTTAGAGGGCTATGGTGAAAAAGGAAATAACTTCCGTTCAAAACTGGAAAGAAGCTTTCTGAGAAACTGCTCTGTGTTCTGTTAATTCATCTCACAGAGTTACATCTTTCTCTTCAAGAAGCCTTTCGCTAAGGCTGTTCTTGTGGAATTGGCAAAGGGATATTTGGAAGCCCATAGAGGGCTATGGTGAAAAACGAAATATCTTCCGTTCAAAACTGGAAAGAAGCTTTCTGAGAAACTGCTCTGTGTTCTGTTAATTCATCTCACAGCGTTACATCTTTCCCTTCAAGAAGCCTTTCGCTAAGGCTGTTCTTGTGGAATTGGCAAAGGGATATTTGGAAGCCCATAGATGGCTATGGTGAAAAAGGTAATATCTTCCGTTCAAAACTGGAAAGAAGCTTTCTGAGAAACTGCTCTGTGTTCTGTTAATTCATCTCACAGAGTTACATCTTTCCCTTCAAGAAGCCTTTCGCTAAGGCTGTTCTTGTGGAATTGGCAAAGGGATATTTGGAAGCCCATAGAGGGCTATGGTGAAAAAGGAAATATCTTCCGTTCAAAACTGGAAAGAAGCTTTCTGAGAAACTGCTCTGTGTTCTGTTAATTCATTTCACAGAGTTACATCTTTCCCTTCAAGAAGCCTTTCGCTAAGGCTGTTCTTGTGGAATTGGCAAAGGGATATTTGGAAGCCCATAGAGGGCTATGGTGAAACAGGAAATATCTTCCGTTCAAATCTGGAAAGAAGCTTTCTGAGAAACTGCTCTGTGTTCTGTTAATTCATCTCACAGAGTTACATCTTTCCCTTCAAGAAACCTTTCGCTAAGGCTGTTCTTGTGGAATTGGCAAAGGGATATTTGGAAGCCCATAGAGGACTATGGTGAAACAGGAAATATTTTCCGTTCAAACCTGGAAAGAAGCTTTCTGAGAAACTGCTCTGTGTTAATTCATCTCACAGAGTTACATCTTTCTCTTCAAGAAGCCTTTCGCTAAGGCTGTTCTTGTGGAATTGGCAAAGGGATATTTGGAAGCCCATAGAGGGCTATGGTGAAAAAGGAAATATCTTCCGTTCAAAACTGAAAAGTAGCTTTCTGAGAAACTGCTCTGTGTTCTGTTAATTCATCTCTCAGAGTTACATCTTTATCTTGAAGAAGCCTTTCGCTAAGGCTGTTCTTGTGGAATTGGCAAAGGGATATTTGGAAGCCCATTGAGGGCTATGGTGAAAAAGGAAATATCTTCCGTTCAAAACTGGAAAGAAGCTTTCTGAGAAACTGCTCTGTGTTCTGTTAATTCATCTCACAGAGTTACAACTTTCTCTTCAAGAAGCCTTTGGCTAAGGCTGTTCTTGTGGAATTGGCAAAGGGATATTTGGAAGCCCATAGAGGGCTATGGTGAAAAAGGAATTATCTTCCGTTCAAAACTGGAAAGAAGCTTTCTGAGAAACTGCTCTGTGTTCTGTTAATTCATCTCACAGAGTTACATCTTTCTGTTGAAGAAGCCTTTCGCTAAGGCTGTTCTTGTGGAATTGGCAAAGGGATATTTGGAAGCCCATAGAGGGCTATGGTGAAAAAGGAAATATCTTCCGTTCAAAACTGGAAAGAAGCTTTCTGAGAAACTGCTCTGTGTTCTGTTAATTCGTCTCACAGAGTTACATCTTTCCCTTCAAGAAACCTTTCGCTAAGGCTGTTCTTGTGGAATTGGCAAAGGGATATTTGGAAGCCCATAGAGGGCTATGGTGAAACAGGAAATATTTTCCGTTCAAACCTGGAAAGAAGCTTTCTGAGAAACTGCTCTGTGTTAATTCATCTCACAGAGTTACATCTTTCTCTTCAAGAAGCCTTTCGCTAAGGTTGTTCTTGTGGAATTGGCAAAGGGATATTTGGAAGCCCATAGAGGGCTATGGTGAAAAAGGAAATATCTTCCGTTCAAAACTGAAAAGTAGCTTTCTGAGAAACTGCTCTGTGTTCTGTTAATTCATCTCTCAGAGTTACATCTTTCTCTTGAAGAAGCCTTTCGCTAAGGCTGTTCTTGTGGAATTGGCAAAGGGATATTTGGAAGCCCATTGAGGGCTATGGTGAAAAAGGAAATATCTTCCGTTCAAAACTGGAAAGAAGCTTTCTGAGAAACTGCTCTGTGTTCTGTTAATTCATCTCACAGAGTTACAACTTTCTCTTCAAGAAGCCTTTCCCTAAGGCTGTTCTTGTGGAATTGGCAAAGGGATATTTGGAAGCCCATAGAGGGCTCTCGTGAAAAAGGAATTATCTTCCGTTCAAAACTGGAAAGAAGCTTTCTGAGAAACTCCTCTGTGTTCTGTTAATTCATCTCACAGAGTTACTTCTTTCTGTTGAAGATGCCTTTCGCTAAGGCTGTTCTTGTGGAATTGGAAAAGGGATATTTGGAAGCCCTTAGAGGGCTATGGTGAAAAAAGGAAATATCTTCCGTTCAAAACTGGAAAGAAGCTTTCTGAGAAACTGCTCTGTGTTCTGTTAATTCATCTCACAGAGTTACATCTTTCTCTTCAAGAAGCCTTTCGCTAAGGCTGTTCTTGTGGAATTGGCAAAGGGATATTTGGAAGCCCATAGAGGGCTATGGTGAAAAACGAAATATCTTCCGTTCAAAACTGGAAAGAAGCTTTCTGAGAAACTGCTCTGTGTTCTGTTAATTCATCTCACAGAGTTACATCTTTCCCTTCAAGAAGCCTTTCGCTAAGGCTGTTCTTGTGGAATTGGCAAAGGGATATTTGAAAGCCCATTGAGGGCTATGGTGAAAAAGGAAATATCTTCCGTTCAAAACTGGAAAGAAGCTTTCTGAGAAACTGCTCTGTGTTCTGTTAATTCATCTCACAGAGTTACATCTTTCCCTTCAAGAAGCCTTTCGCTAAGGCTGTCCTTGTGGAATTGGCAAAGGGATATTTGGAAGCCCATAGAGGGCTATGGTGAAAAAGGAAATATCTTCCGTTCAAAACTGGAAAGAAGCTTTCTGAGAAACTGCTCTGTGTTCTGTTAATTCATCTCATAGAGTTACATCTTTCTCTTCAAGAAGCCTTTCGCTAACGCTGTTCTTGTGGAATTGGCAAAGGGATATTTGGAAGCCCATAGAGGGCTATGGTGAAAAAGGAATTATCTTCCGTTCAAAACTGGAAAGAAGCTTTCTGAGAAACTGCTCTGTGTTCTGTTAATTCATCTCACAGAGTTACATCTTTCCCTTCAAGAAGCCTTTCGCTAAGGCTGTTCTTGTGGAATTGGCAAAGGGATATTTGGAAGCCCATAGAGAGCTATGGTGAAAAAGGAAATATCTTCCGTTCAAAACTGGAAAGAAGCTTTCTGAGAAACTGCTCTGTGTTCTGTTAATTCATCTCACAGAGTTACAACTTTCTCTTCAAGAAGCCTTTCGCTAAGGCTGTTCTTGTAGAATTGGCAAAGGGATATTTGGAAGCCCATAGAGGGCTATGGTGAAAAAGGAATTATCTTCCGTTCAAAACTGGAAAGAAACTTTCTGAGAAACTGCTCTGTGTTCTGTTAATTCATCTCACAGAGTTACATCTTTCTGTTGAAGAAGCCTTTCGCTAAGGCTGTTCTTGTGGAATTGGAAAAGGGATATTTGGAAGCCCTTAGGGGGCTATGGTGAAAAAGGAAATATCTTCCGTTCAAAACTGGAAAGAAGCTTTCTGAGAAACTGCTCTGTGTTCTGTTAATTCATCTCACAGAGTTACATCTTTCTCTTCAAGAAGCCTTTCGCTAAGGCTGTTCTTGTGGAATTGGCAAACGGATATTTGGAAGCCCATAGAGGGCTATGGTGAAAAACGAAATATCTTCCGTTCAAAACTGGAAAGAAGCTTTCTGAGAAACTGCTCTGTGTTCTGTTAATTCATCTCACAGAGTTACATCTTTCCCTTCAAGAAGCCTTTCGCTAAGGCTGTTCTTGTGGAATTGGCAAAGGGATATTTGGAAGCCCTTTGAGGGCTATGGTGAAAAAGGAAATATCTTCCGTTCAAAACTGGAAAGAAGCTTTCTGAGAAACTGCTCTGTGTTCTGTTAATTCATCTCACAGAGTTACATCTTTCCCTTCAAGAAGCCTTTCGCTAAGGCTGTTCTTGTGGAATTGGCAAAGGGATATTTGGAAGCCCATAGAGGGCTATGGTGAAAAAGGAAATATCTTCCGTTCAAAACTGGAAAGAAGCTTTCTGAGAAACTGCTCTGTGTTCTGTTAATTCATCTCACAGAGTTACATCTTTCCCTTCAAGAAGCCTTTCGCTAAGGCTGTTCTTGTGGAATTCGCAAAGGGATATTTGGAAGCCCATAGAGGGCTATGGTGAAAAAGGAAATATCTTCCGTTCCAAACTGGAAAGAAGCTTTCTGAGAAACTGCTCTGTGTTCTGTTAATTCATCTCATAGAGTTACATCTTTCTCTTCAAGAAACCTTTCGCTAAGGCTGTTCTTGTGGAATTGGCAAAGGGATATTTGGAAGCCCATAGAGGGCTATGGTGAAAAAGGAATTATCTTCCGTTCAAAACTGGAAAGAAGCTTTCTGAGAAACTGCTCTGTGTTCTGTTAATTCATCTCACAGAGTTACATCTTTCCCTTCAAGAAGCCATTCGCTAAGGCTGTTCTTGTGGAATTGGCAAAGGGATATTTGGAAGCCCATAGACGGCTATGGTGAAAAAGGAAATATCTTCCGTTCAAAATTGGAAAGAAGCTTTCTGAGAAACTGCTCTGTGTTCTGTTAATTCATCTCACAGAGTTACATCTTTCCCTTCAAGAAGCCTTTCGCTAAGGCTGTTCTTGTGGAATTGGCAAAGGGATATTTGGAAGCCCATAGAGGGCTATGGTGAAAAAGGAAATATCTTCCGTTCAAAATTGGAAAGAAGCTTTCTGAGAAACTGCTCTGTGTTCTGTTAATTCATCTCACAGAGTTACATCTTTCCCTTCAAGAAGCCTTTCGCTAAGGCTGTTCTTGTGGAATTGGCAAAGGGATATTTGAAAGCCCATAGAGAGCTATGTTGAAAAAGGAAATATCTTCCGTTCAAAACTGGAAAGAAGCTTTCTGAGAAACTGCTCTGTGTTCTGTTAATTCATCTCACAGAGTTACATCTTTCTCTTCAAGAAGCCTTTCGCTAAGGCTATTCTTGTGGAATTGGCAAAGGGATATTTGGAAGCCCATAGAGGGCTATGGTGAAAAAGGAAATATCTTCCGTTCAAAACTGGAAAGAAGCTTTCTGAGAAACTGCTCTGTGTTCTGTTAATTCTTCTCACAGAGTTACATCTTTCCCTTCAAGAAGCCTTTCGCTAAGGCTGTTCTTGTGGAATAGGCAAAGGGATATTTGGAAGCCCATAGAGGGCTATGGTGAAACAGGAAATATCTTCCGTTCAAATCTGGAAAGAAGCTTTCTGAGAAACTGCTCTGTGTTCTGTTAATTCATCTCACAGAGTTACATCTTTCCCTTCAAGAAACCTTTCGCTAAGGCTGTTCTTGTGGAATTGGCAAAGGGATATTTGGAAGCCCATAGAGGGCTATGGTGAAACAGGAAATATTTTCCGTTCAAACCTGGAAAGAAGCTTTCTGAGAAACTGCTCTGTGTTAATTCATCTCACAGAGTTACATCTTTCTCTTCAAGAAGCCTTTCGCTAAGGCTGTTCTTGTGGAATTGGAAAAGGGATATTTGGAAGCCCATAGAGGGCTATGGTGAAAAAGGAAATATCTTCCGTTCAAAACTGGAAAGAAGCTTTCTGAGAAACTGCTCTGTGTTCTGTTAATTCATCTCACAGAGTTACATCGTTCCCTTCAAGAAGCCTTTCGCTAAGGCTGTTCTTGTGGAATTGGCAAAGGGATATTTGGAAGCCCATAGAGGGCTATGGTGAAAAAGGAAATATCTTCCGTTCAAAATTGGAAAGAAGCTTTCTGAGAAACTGCTCTGTGTTCTGTTAATTCATCTCACAGAGTTACATCTTTCCCTTCAAGAAGCCTTTCGCTAAGGCTGTTCTTGTGGAATTGGCAAAGGGATATTAGGAAGCCGAAAGAGAGCTATGGTGAAAAAGGAAATATCTTCCGTTCAAAACTGGAAAGAAGCTTTCTGAGAAACTTCTCAGTGTTCTGTTAATTCATCTCACAGAGTTACATCTTTCTCTTCAAGAAGCCTTTCGCTAAGGCTATTCTTGTGTAATTGGCAAAGGGATATTTGGAAGCCCATAGAGGGCTATGGTGAAAAAGGAAATAACTTCCGTTCAAAACAGGAAAGAAGGTTTCTGAGAAACTGCTCTGTGTTCTGTTAATTCAACTCACAGAGTTACATCTTTCTCTTCAAGAAGCCTTTCGCTAAGGCTGTTCTTGTGGAATTGGCAAAGGGATATTTGGAAGCCCATAGAGGTCTATGGAGAAAAATGAAATATCTTCCGTTCAAAACTGGAAAGAAGCTTTCTGAGAAACTGCTCTGTGTTCTGTTAATTCATCTCACAGAGTTACATCTTTCTCTTCAAGAAGCCTTTCGGTAAGGCTTTTCTTGTGGCATTGGCAAAGGGATATTTGGAAGCCCATAGAGGGCTATGGTGAAAAAGGAAATATCTTCCGTTCCAAACTGGAAAGAAGCTTTCTGAGAAACTGCTCTGTGTTCTGTTAATTCATCTCACAGAGTTACATCTTTCCCTTCAAGAAGCCTTTCGCTAAGGCTGTTCTTGTGGAATTGGCAAAGGGATATTTGGAAGCCCATAGAGGGCTATGGTGAAAAAGGAAATATCTTCCGTTCAAAACTGGAAAGAAGCTTTCTGAGAAACTGCTCTGTGTTCTGTTAATTCATCTCACAGCGTTACATCTTTCCCTTCAAGAAGCCATTCGCTAAGGCTGTTCTTGTGGAATTGGCAAAGGGATATTTGGAAGCCCATAGAGGGCTATGGTGAAAAAGGAAACATCTTCCGTTCAAAACTGGAAAGAAGCTTTCTGAGAAACTGCTCTGTGTTCTGTTAATTCATCTCACAGATTTACATCTTTCCCTTCAAGAAGCCTTTCGCTAAGGCTGTTCTTGTGGAATTGGCAAAGGGATATTTGGAAGCCCATAGAGGGCTATGGTGAAAAAGGAAATATCTTCCATTCAAAACTGGAAAGAAGCTTTCTGAGAAACTGCTCTGTGTTCTGTTAATTCATCTCACAGAGTTACATCTTTCCCATCAAGAAGCCTTTCGCTAAGGCTGTTCTTGGGGAATTGGAAAAGGGATATTTGGAAGCCCTTAGAGGGCTATGGTGAAAAAGGAAATATCTTCCGTTCAAAACTGGAAAGAAGCTTTCTGAGAAACTGCTCTGTGTTCTGTTAATTCATGTCATAGAGTTACATCTTTCCCTTCAAGAAACCTTTCGCTAAGGCTGTTCTTGTGGAATTGGCAAAGGGATATTTGGAAGCCCATAGAGGGCTATGGTGAAAAAGGAAATATCTTCCGTTCAAAACTGGAAAGAAGCTTTCTGAGAAACTGCTCTGTGTTCTGTTAATTCATCTCACAGAGTTACATCTTTCCCTTCAAGAAGCCTTTCGCTAAGGCTGTTCTTGTGGAATTGGCAAAGGGATATTTGGAAGCCCATAGAGGGCTATGGTGAAAAAGGAAATATCTTCCGTTCAAAACTGGAAAGAAGCTTTCTGAGAAACTGCTCTGTGTTCTGTTAATTCATCTCATAGAGTTACATCTTTCTCTTCAAGAAACCTTTCGCTAAGGCTGTTCTTGTGGAATTGGCAAAGGGATATTTGGAAGCCCATAGTGGGCTATGGTGAAAAAGGAAATATCTTCCGTTCAAAACTGGAAAGAAGCTTTCTGAGAAACTGCTCTGTGTTCTGTTAATTCATCTCACAGAGTTACATCTTTCTCTTCAGGAAGCCTTTCGCTAAGGCTGTTCTTGTGGAATTGGCAAAGGGATATTTGGAAGCCCATAGGGGGCTATGGTGAAAAAGGAAATATCTTCCGTTCAAAACTGGAAAGAAGCTTTCTGAGAAACTGCTCTGTGTTCTGTTAATTCATCTCACACAGTTACATCTTTCCCTTCAAGAAGCCTTTCGCTAAGGCTGTTCTTGTGGAATTGGCAAAGGGATATTTGGAAGCCCATAGAGGGCTATGGTGAAACAGGAAATATCTTCCGTTCAAATCTGGAAAGAAGCTTTCTGAGAAACTGCTCTGTGTTCTGTTAATTCATCTCACAGAGTTACATCTTTCCTTTCAAGAAACCTTTCGCTAAAGCAGTTCTTGTGAAATTGGCAAAGGGATATTTGGAAGCCCATAGAGGGCTATGGTGAAAAAGGAAATATCTTCCGTTCAAAACTGGAAAGAAGCTTTCTGAGAAACTGCTCTGTGTTCTGTTAATTCATCTCACAGAGTTACATCTTTCCCTTCAAGAATCCTTTCGCTAAGGCTGTTCTTGTGGAATTGGCAAAGGTATATTTGGAAGCCCATTGAGGGCTCTGGTGAAAAAGGAAATATCTTCCCTTCAAAACTGGAAAGAAGCTTTCTGAGAAACTGCTCTGTGTTCTGTTAATTCATCTCACAGAGTTACATCTTTCCCTTCAAGAAGCCTTTTGCTAAGGCTGTTCTTGTGGAATTGGCAAAGGGATATTTGAAAGCCCATAGAGGGCTATGGTAAAAAAGGAAATATCTTCCGTTCAAAACTGGAAAGAAGCTTTCTGAGAAACTGCTCTGTGTTCTGTTAATTCATCTCATAGAGGTACATCTTTCTCTTCAAGAAACCTTTCGCTAAGGCTGTTCTTATGGAATTGGCAAAGGGATATTTGGAAGCCCATAGAGGGCTATGGTGAAAAAGGAATTATCTTCCGTTCAAAACTGGAAAGAAGCTTTCTGAGAAACTGCTCTGTGTTCTGTTAATTCATCTCACAGAGTTACATCTTTCCCTTCAAGAAGCCATTCGCTAAGGCTGTTCTTGTGGAATTGGCAAAGGGATATTTGGAAGCCCATAGAGGGCTATGGTGAAAAAGGAAATATCTTCCGTTCAAAATTGGAAAGAAGCTTTCTGAGAAACTGCTCTGTGTTCTGTTAATTCATCTCACAGAGTTACATCTTTCCCTTCAAGAAGCCTTTCGCTAAGGCTGTTCTTGTGGAATTGGCAAAGGGATATTTGGAAGCCCATAGAGAGCTATGGTGAAAAAGGAAATATCTTCCGTTCAAAACTGGAAAGAAGCTTTCTGAGAAACTGCTCTGTGTTCTGTTAATTCATCACACAGAGTTACATCTTTCTCTTCAAGAAGCCTTTCGCTAAGGCTATTCTTGTGTAATTGGCAAAGGGATATTTGGAAGCCCATAGAGGGCTATGGTGAAAAAGGAAATATCTTCCGTTCAAAACTGGAAAGAAGCTTTCTGAGAAACTGCTCTGTGTTCTGTTAATTCATCTCACAGAGTTACATCTTTCCCTTCAAGAAGCCTTTCGCTAAGGCTGTTCTTGTGGAATTGGCAAAGGGATATTTGGAAGCCCATAGAGGGCTACGGTGAAACAGGAAATATCTTCCGTTGAAATCTGGAAAGAAGCTTTCTGAGAAACTGCTCTGTGTTCTGTTAATTCATCTCACAGAGTTATATCTTTCCCTTCAAGAAACCTTTCGCTAAGGCTGTTCTTGTGGAATTGGCAAAGGGATATTTGGAAGCCCATAGAGGGCTATGGTGAAACAGGAAATATTTTCCGTTCAAACCTGGAAAGAAGCTTTCTGAGAAACTGCTCTGTGTTAATTCATCTCACAGAGTTACATCTTTCTCTTCAAGAAGCCTTTCGCTAAGGCTGTTCTTGTGGAATTGGCAAAGGGATATTTGGAAGCCCCTAGAGGGCTATGGTGAAAAAGGAAATATCTTCCGTTCAAAACTGAAAAGTAGCTTTCTGAGAAACTGCTCTGTGTTCTGTTAATTCATCTCTCAGAGTTACATCTTTCTCTTGAAGAAGCCTTTCGCTAAGGCTGTTCTTGTGGAATTGGCAAAGGGATATTTGGAAGCCCATTGAGGGCTATGGTGAAAAAGGAAATATCTTCCGTTCAAAACTGGAAAGAAGCTTTCTGAGAAACTGCTCTGTGTTCTGTTAATTCATCTCACAGAGTTACAACTTTCTCTTCAAGAAGCCTTTCGCTAAGGCTGTTCTTGTGGAATTGGCAAAGGGATATTTGGAAGCCCATAGAGGGCTATGGTGAAAAAGGAATTATCTTCCGTTCAAAACTGGAAAGAAGCTTTCTGAGAAACTGCTCTGTGTTCTGTTAATTCATCTCACAGAGTTACATCTTTCTGTTGAAGAAGCCTTTCGCTAAGGCTGTTCTTGTGGAATTGGAAAAGGGATATTTGGAAGCCCTTAGAGGGCTATGGTGAAAAAGGAAATATCTTCCGTTCAAAACTGGAAAGAAGCTTTCTGAGAAACTGCTCTGTGTTCTGTTAATTCATCTCACAGAGTTACATCTTTCTCTTCAAGAAGCCTTTCGCTAAGGCTGTTCTTGTGGAATTGGCAAAGGGATATTTGGAAGCCCATAGAGGGCTATGGTGAAAAACGAAATATCTTCCGTTCAAAACTGGAAAGAAGCTTTCTGAGAAACTGCTCTGTGTTCTGTTAATTCATCTCACAGAGTTACATCTTTCCCTTCAAGAAGCCTTTCGCTAAGGCTGTTCTTGTGGAATTGGCAAAGGGATATTTGGAAGCCCATAGAGGGCTATGGTGAAAAAGAAAATATCTTCCGTTCAAAACTGGAAAGAAGCTTTCTGAGAAACTGCTCTGTGTTCTGTTAATTCAACTCACAGAGTTACATCTTTCCCTTCAAGAAGCCTTTCGCTAAGGCTGTTCTTGTGGAATTGGCAAAGGGATATTTGGAAGCCCATAGAGGGCTACGGTGAAAAAGGAAATATCTTCCGTTCAAAACTGGAAAGAAGCTTTCTGAGAAACTGCTCTGTGTTCTGTTAATTCATCTCACAGAGTTACATCTTTCCCTTCAAGAAGCCTTTCGCCAAGGCTGTTCTTGTGGAATTGGCAAAGGGATATTTGGAAGCCCATTGAGGGCTATGGTGAAAAAGGAAATATCTTCCGTTCAAAACTGGAAAGAAGCTTTCTGAGAAACTGCTCTGTGTTCTGTTAATTCATCTCACAGAGTTACATCTTTCTCTTCAAGAAGCCTTTCGCTAAGGCTGTTCTTGTGGAATTGGCAAAGGGATATTTGGAAGCCCATAGAGGGCTATGGTGAAAAAGGAAATATCTTCCGTTCAAAACTGGAAAGAAGCTTTCTGAAAAACTGCTCTGTGTTCTCTTAATTCATCTCACAGAGTTACATCTTTCCCTTCAATGAGCCTTTCGCTAAGGCTGTTCTTGTGGAATTGACAAAGGGATATTTGGAAGCCCATAGAGGGCTATGGTGAAAAAGGAAATATCTTCCGTTCAAAACTGGAAAGAAGCTTTCTGAGAAACTGCTCTGTGTTCTGTTAATTCATCTCACAGAGTTACATCTTTCCCTTCAAGAAGCCTTTCGCTAAGGCTGTTCTTGTGGAATTGGCAAAGGGATATTTGGAAGCCCATAGAGGGCTATGGTGAAAAAGGAAATATCTTCCGTTCAAAATTGGAAAGAAGCTTTCTGAGAAACTGCTCTGTGTTCTGTTAATTCATCTCACAGAGTTACATCTTTCCCTTCAAGAAGCCTTTCGCTAAGGCTGTTCTTGTGGAATTGGCAAAGGGATATTTGGAAGCTCATAGAGAGCTATGGTGAAAAAGGAAATATCTTCCGTTCAAAACTGGAAAGAAGCTTTCTGAGAAACTGCTCTGTGTTCTGTTAATTCATCTCAGAGAGTTACATCTTTCCCTTCAAGAAGCCTTTCGCTAAGGCTGTTCTTGTGGAATTGGCAAAGGGATATTTGGAAGCCCATAGAGGGCTATGGTGAAAAAGGAAATATCTTCCGTTCAAAACTGGAAAGAAGCTTTCTGAGAAACTGCTCTGTGTTCTGTTAATTCATCTCATAGAGTTACATCTTTCTCTTCAAGAAACCTTTCGCTAAGGCTGTTCTTGTGGAATTGGCAAAGGGATATTTGGAAGCCCATAGAGGGCTATGGTGAAAAAGGAATTATCTTCCGTTCAAAACTGGAAAGAAGCTTTCTGAGAAACTGCTCTGTGTTCTCTTAATTCATCTCACAGAGTTACATCTTTCCCTTCAAGAAGCCATTCGCTAAGGCTGTTCTTGTGGAATTGGCAAAGGGATATTTGGAAGCCCATAGAGGGCTATGTTGAAAAAGGAAATATCTTCCGTTCAAAATTGGAAAGAAGCTTTCTGAGAAACTGCTCTGTGTTCTGTTAATTCATCTCACAGAGTTACATCTTTCCCTTCAAGAAGCCTTTCGCTAAGGCTGTTCTTGTGGAATTGGCAAAGGGATATTTGGAAGCCCATAGAGCGCTATGGTGAAAAAGGAAATATCTTCCGTTCAAAATTGGAAAGAAGCTTTCTGAGAAACTGCTCTGTGTTCTGTTAATTCATCTCACAGAGTTACATCTTTCCCTTCAAGAAGCCTTTCGCTAAGGCTGTTCTTGTGGAATTGGCAAAGGGATATTTGGAAGCCCATAGAGAGCTATGGTGAAAAAGGAAATATCTTCCGTTCAAAACTGGAAAGAAGCTTTCTGAGAAACTGCTCTGTGTTCTGTTAATTCATCTCACAGAGTTACATCTTTCTCTTCAAGAAGCCTTTCGCTAAGGCTATTCTTGTGGAATTGGCAAAGGGATATTTGGAAGCCCATAGAGGGCTATGGTGAAAAAGGAAATATCTTCCGTTCAAAACTGGAAAGAAGCTTTCTGAGAAACTGCTCTGTGTTCTGTTAATTCATCTCACAGAGTTACATCTTTCCCTTCAAGAAGCCTTTCGCTAAGGCTGTTCTTGTGGAATTGGCAAAGGGATATTTGGAAGCCCATAGAGGGCTATGGTGAAACAGGAAATATCTTCCGTTCAAATCTGGAAAGAAGCTTTCTGAGAAACTGCTCTGTTCTGTTAATTCATCTCACAGAGTTACATCTTTCCCTTCAAGAAACCTTTCGCTAAGGCTGTTCTTGTGGAATTGGCAAAGGGATATTTGGAAGCCCATAGAGGGCTATGGTGAAACAGGAAATATCTTCCGTTCAAACCTGGAAAGAAGCTTTCTGAGAAACTGCTCTGTGTTAATTCATCTCACAGAGTTACATCTTTCTCTTCAAGAAGCCTTTCGCTAAGGCTGTTCTTGTGGAATTGGCAAAGGGATATTTGGAAGCCCATAGAGGGCTATGGTGAAAAAGGAAATATCTTCCGTTCAAAACTGAAAAGTAGCTTTCTGAGAAACTGCTCTGAGTTCTGTTAATTCATCTCTCAGAGTTACATCTTTCTCTTGAAGAAGCCTTTCGCTAAGGCTGTTCTTGTGGAATTGGCAAAGGGATATTTGGAAGCCCATAGAGGGCTATGGTGAAAAAGGAATTATCTTCCGTTCAAAACTGGAAAGAAGCGTTCTGAGAAACTGCTCTGTGTTCTGTTAATTCATCTCACAGAGTTACATCTTTCTGTTGAAGAAGCCTTTCGCTAAGGCTGTTCTTGTGGAATTGGCAAAGGGATATTTGGAAGCCCATAGAGGGCTATGGTGAAAAAGGAAATATCTTCCGTTCAAAACTGGAAAGAAGCTTTCTGAGAAACTGCTCTGTGTTCTGTTAATTCATCTCACAGAGTTACATCTTTCCCTTCAAGAAGCCTTTCGCTAAGGCTGTTCTTGTGGAATTGGCAAAGGGATATTTGGAAGCCCATAGAGGGCTATGGTGAAAAAGGAAATATCTTCCGTTCAAAATTGGAAAGAAGCTTTCTGAGAAACTGCTCTGTGTTCTGTTAATTCAACTCACAGAGTTACATCTTTCCCTTCAAGAAGCCTTTCGCTAAGGCTGTTCTTGTGGAATTGGCAAAGGGATATTTGGAAGCCCATAGAGGGCTACGGTGAAAAAGGAACTATCTTCCGTTCAAAACTGGAAAGAAGCTTTCTGAGAAACTGCTCTGTGTTCTGTTAATTCATCTCACAGAGTTACATCTTTCTCTTCAAGAAGCCTTTCGCTAAGGCTATTCTTGTGGAATTGGCAAAGGGATATTTGGAAGCCCATAGAGGGCTATGGTGAAAAAGGAAATATCTTCCGTTCAAAACTGGAAAGAAGCTTTCTGAGAAACTGCTCTGTGTTCTGTTAATTCTTCTCACAGAGTTACATCTTTCCCTTCAAGAAGCCTTTCGCTAAGGCTGTTCTTGTGGAATAGGCAAAGGGATATTTGGAAGCCCATAGAGGGCTATGGTGAAACAGGAAATATCTTCCGTTCAAATCTGGAAAGAAGCTTTCTGAGAAACTGCTCTGTGTTCTGTTAATTCATCTCACAGAGTTACATCTTTCCCTTCAAGAAACCTTTCGCTAAGGCTGTTCTTGTGGAATTGGCAAAGGGATATTTGGAAGCCCATAGAGGGCTATGGTGAAACAGGAAATATTTTCCGTTCAAACCTGGAAAGAAGCTTTCTGAGAAACTGCTCTGTGTTAATTCATCTCACAGAGTTACATCTTTCTCTTCAAGAAGCCTTTCGCTAAGGCTGTTCTTGTGGAATTGGAAAAGGGATATTTGGAAGCCCATAGAGGGCTATGGTGAAAAAGGAAATATCTTCCGTTCAAAACTGGAAAGAAGCTTTCTGAGAAACTGCTCTGTGTTCTGTTAATTCATCTCACAGAGTTACATCTTTCTCTTCAAGAAGCCTTTCGCTAAGGCTGTTCTTGTGGAATTGGCAAAGGGATATTTGGAAGCCCATAGAGGGCTATGGTGAAAAAGGAAATATCTTCCGTTCCAAACTGGAAAGAAGCTTTCTGAGAAACTGCTCTGTGTTCTGTTAATTCATCTCACAGAGTTACATCTTTCCCTTCAAGAAGCCTTTCGCTAAGGCTGTTCTTGTGGAATTGGCAAAGGGATATTTGGAAGCCCATAGAGGGCTATGGTGAAAAAGGAAATATCTTCCGTTCAAAATTGGAAAGAAGCTTTCTGAGAAACTGCTCTGTGTTCTGTTAATTCATCTCACAGAGTTACATCTTTCCCTTCAAGAAGCCTTTCGCTAAGGCTGTTCTTGTGGAATTGGCAAAGGGATATTAGGAAGCCGAAAGAGAGCTATGGTGAAAAAGGAAATATCTTCCGTTCAAAACTGGAAAGAAGCTTTCTGAGAAACTTCTCAGTGTTCTGTTAATTCATCTCACAGAGTTACATCTTTCTCTTCAAGAAGCCTTTCGCTAAGGCTATTCTTGTGGAATTGGCAAAGGGATATTTGGAAGCCCATAGAGGGCTATGGTGAAAAAGGAAATAACTTCCGTTCAAAACAGGAAAGAAGGTTTCTGAGAAACTGCTCTGTGTTCTGTTAATTCAACTCACAGAGTTACATCTTTCTCTTCAAGAAGCCTTTCGCTAAGGCTGTTCTTGTGGAATTGGCAAAGGGATATTTGGAAGCCCATAGAGGTCTATGGAGAAAAATGAAATATCTTCCGTTCAAAACTGGAAAGAAGCTTTCTGAGAAACTGCTCTGTGTTCTGTTAATTCATCTCACAGAGTTACATCTTTCTCTTCAAGAAGCCTTTCGGTAAGGCTTTTCTTGTGGCATTGGCAAAGGGATATTTGGAAGCCCATAGAGGGCTATGGTGAAAAAGGAAATATCTTCCGTTCCAAACTGGAAAGAAGCTTTCTGAGAAACTGCTCTGTGTTCTGTTAATTCATCTCACAGAGTTACATCTTTCCCTTCAAGAAGCCTTTCGCTAAGGCTGTTCTTGTGGAATTGGCAAAGGGATATTTGGAAGCCCATAGAGGGCTATGGTGAAAAAGGAAATATCTTCCGTTCAAAACTGGAAAGAAGCTTTCTGAGAAACTGCTCTGTGTTCTGTTAATTCATCTCACAGCGTTACATCTTTCCCTTCAAGAAGCCATTCGCTAAGGCTGTTCTTGTGGAATTGGCAAAGGGATATTTGGAAGCCCATAGAGGGCTATGGTGAAAAAGGAAACATCTTCCGTTCAAAACTGGAAAGAAGCTTTCTGAGAAACTGCTCTGTGTTCTGTTAATTCATCTCACAGATTTACATCTTTCCCTTCAAGAAGCCTTTCGCTAAGGCTGTTCTTGTGGAATTGGCAAAGGGATATTTGGAAGCCCATAGAGGGCTATGGTGAAAAAGGAAATATCTTCCATTCAAAACTGGAAAGAAGCTTTCTGAGAAACTGCTCTGTGTTCTGTTAATTCATCTCACAGAGTTACATCTTTCCCATCAAGAAGCCTTTCGCTAAGGCTGTTCTTGGGGAATTGGAAAAGGGATATTTGGAAGCCCTTAGAGGGCTATGGTGAAAAAGGAAATATCTTCCGTTCAAAACTGGAAAGAAGCTTTCTGAGAAACTGCTCTGTGTTCTGTTAATTCATGTCATAGAGTTACATCTTTCCCTTCAAGAAACCTTTCGCTAAGGCTGTTCTTGTGGAATTGGCAAAGGGATATTTGGAAGCCCATAGAGGGCTATGGTGAAAAAGGAAATATCTTCCGTTCAAAACTGGAAAGAAGCTTTCTGAGAAACTGCTCTGTGTTCTGTTAATTCATCTCACAGAGTTACATCTTTCCCTTCAAGAAGCCTTTCGCTAAGGCTGTTCTTGTGGAATTGGCAAAGGGATATTTGGAAGCCCATAGAGGGCTATGGTGAAAAAGGAAATATCTTCCGTTCAAAACTGGAAAGAAGCTTTCTGAGAAACTGCTCTGTGTTCTGTTAATTCATCTCATAGAGTTACATCTTTCTCTTCAAGAAACCTTTCGCTAAGGCTGTTCTTGTGGAATTGGCAAAGGGATATTTGGAAGCCCATAGTGGGCTATGGTGAAAAAGGAAATATCTTCCGTTCAAAACTGGAAAGAAGCTTTCTGAGAAACTGCTCTGTGTTCTGTTAATTCATCTCACAGAGTTACATCTTTCTCTTCAGGAAGCCTTTCGCTAAGGCTGTTCTTGTGGAATTGGCAAAGGGATATTTGGAAGCCCATAGGGGGCTATGGTGAAAAAGGAAATATCTTCCGTTCAAAACTGGAAAGAAGCTTTCTGAGAAACTGCTCTGTGTTCTGTTAATTCATCTCACACAGTTACATCTTTCCCTTCAAGAAGCCTTTCGCTAAGGCTGTTCTTGTGGAATTGGCAAAGGGATATTTGGAAGCCCATAGAGGGCTATGGTGAAACAGGAAATATCTTCCGTTCAAATCTGGAAAGAAGCTTTCTGAGAAACTGCTCTGTGTTCTGTTAATTCATCTCACAGAGTTACATCTTTCCTTTCAAGAAACCTTTCGCTAAAGCAGTTCTTGTGAAATTGGCAAAGGGATATTTGGAAGCCCATAGAGGGCTATGGTGAAAAAGGAAATATCTTCCGTTCAAAACTGGAAAGAAGCTTTCTGAGAAACTGCTCTGTGTTCTGTTAATTCATCTCACAGAGTTACATCTTTCCCTTCAAGAATCCTTTCGCTAAGGCTGTTCTTGTGGAATTGGCAAAGGTATATTTGGAAGCCCATTGAGGGCTCTGGTGAAAAAGGAAATATCTTCCCTTCAAAACTGGAAAGAAGCTTTCTGAGAAACTGCTCTGTGTTCTGTTAATTCATCTCACAGAGTTACATCTTTCCCTTCAAGAAGCCTTTTGCTAAGGCTGTTCTTGTGGAATTGGCAAAGGGATATTTGAAAGCCCATAGAGGGCTATGGTAAAAAAGGAAATATCTTCCGTTCAAAACTGGAAAGAAGCTTTCTGAGAAACTGCTCTGTGTTCTGTTAATTCATCTCATAGAGGTACATCTTTCTCTTCAAGAAACCTTTCGCTAAGGCTGTTCTTATGGAATTGGCAAAGGGATATTTGGAAGCCCATAGAGGGCTATGGTGAAAAAGGAATTATCTTCCGTTCAAAACTGGAAAGAAGCTTTCTGAGAAACTGCTCTGTGTTCTGTTAATTCATCTCACAGAGTTACATCTTTCCCTTCAAGAAGCCATTCGCTAAGGCTGTTCTTGTGGAATTGGCAAAGGGATATTTGGAAGCCCATAGAGGGCTATGGTGAAAAAGGAAATATCTTCCGTTCAAAATTGGAAAGAAGCTTTCTGAGAAACTGCTCTGTGTTCTGTTAATTCATCTCACAGAGTTACATCTTTCCCTTCAAGAAGCCTTTCGCTAAGGCTGTTCTTGTGGAATTGGCAAAGGGATATTTGGAAGCCCATAGAGAGCTATGGTGAAAAAGGAAATATCTTCCGTTCAAAACTGGAAAGAAGCTTTCTGAGAAACTGCTCTGTGTTCTGTTAATTCATCACACAGAGTTACATCTTTCTCTTCAAGAAGCCTTTCGCTAAGGCTATTCTTGTGTAATTGGCAAAGGGATATTTGGAAGCCCATAGAGGGCTATGGTGAAAAAGGAAATATCTTCCGTTCAAAACTGGAAAGAAGCTTTCTGAGAAACTGCTCTGTGTTCTGTTAATTCATCTCACAGAGTTACATCTTTCCCTTCAAGAAGCCTTTCGCTAAGGCTGTTCTTGTGGAATTGGCAAAGGGATATTTGGAAGCCCATAGAGGGCTACGGTGAAACAGGAAATATCTTCCGTTGAAATCTGGAAAGAAGCTTTCTGAGAAACTGCTCTGTGTTCTGTTAATTCATCTCACAGAGTTATATCTTTCCCTTCAAGAAACCTTTCGCTAAGGCTGTTCTTGTGGAATTGGCAAAGGGATATTTGGAAGCCCATAGAGGGCTATGGTGAAACAGGAAATATTTTCCGTTCAAACCTGGAAAGAAGCTTTCTGAGAAACTGCTCTGTGTTAATTCATCTCACAGAGTTACATCTTTCTCTTCAAGAAGCCTTTCGCTAAGGCTGTTCTTGTGGAATTGGCAAAGGGATATTTGGAAGCCCCTAGAGGGCTATGGTGAAAAAGGAAATATCTTCCGTTCAAAACTGAAAAGTAGCTTTCTGAGAAACTGCTCTGTGTTCTGTTAATTCATCTCTCAGAGTTACATCTTTCTCTTGAAGAAGCCTTTCGCTAAGGCTGTTCTTGTGGAATTGGCAAAGGGATATTTGGAAGCCCATTGAGGGCTATGGTGAAAAAGGAAATATCTTCCGTTCAAAACTGGAAAGAAGCTTTCTGAGAAACTGCTCTGTGTTCTGTTAATTCATCTCACAGAGTTACAACTTTCTCTTCAAGAAGCCTTTCGCTAAGGCTGTTCTTGTGGAATTGGCAAAGGGATATTTGGAAGCCCATAGAGGGCTATGGTGAAAAAGGAATTATCTTCCGTTCAAAACTGGAAAGAAGCTTTCTGAGAAACTGCTCTGTGTTCTGTTAATTCATCTCACAGAGTTACATCTTTCTGTTGAAGAAGCCTTTCGCTAAGGCTGTTCTTGTGGAATTGGAAAAGGGATATTTGGAAGCCCTTAGAGGGCTATGGTGAAAAAGGAAATATCTTCCGTTCAAAACTGGAAAGAAGCTTTCTGAGAAACTGCTCTGTGTTCTGTTAATTCATCTCACAGAGTTACATCTTTCTCTTCAAGAAGCCTTTCGCTAAGGCTGTTCTTGTGGAATTGGCAAAGGGATATTTGGAAGCCCATAGAGGGCTATGGTGAAAAACGAAATATCTTCCGTTCAAAACTGGAAAGAAGCTTTCTGAGAAACTGCTCTGTGTTCTGTTAATTCATCTCACAGAGTTACATCTTTCCCTTCAAGAAGCCTTTCGCTAAGGCTGTTCTTGTGGAATTGGCAAAGGGATATTTGGAAGCCCATAGAGGGCTATGGTGAAAAAGAAAATATCTTCCGTTCAAAACTGGAAAGAAGCTTTCTGAGAAACTGCTCTGTGTTCTGTTAATTCAACTCACAGAGTTACATCTTTCCCTTCAAGAAGCCTTTCGCTAAGGCTGTTCTTGTGGAATTGGCAAAGGGATATTTGGAAGCCCATAGAGGGCTACGGTGAAAAAGGAAATATCTTCCGTTCAAAACTGGAAAGAAGCTTTCTGAGAAACTGCTCTGTGTTCTGTTAATTCATCTCACAGAGTTACATCTTTCCCTTCAAGAAGCCTTTCGCCAAGGCTGTTCTTGTGGAATTGGCAAAGGGATATTTGGAAGCCCATTGAGGGCTATGGTGAAAAAGGAAATATCTTCCGTTCAAAACTGGAAAGAAGCTTTCTGAGAAACTGCTCTGTGTTCTGTTAATTCATCTCACAGAGTTACATCTTTCTCTTCAAGAAGCCTTTCGCTAAGGCTGTTCTTGTGGAATTGGCAAAGGGATATTTGGAAGCCCATAGAGGGCTATGGTGAAAAAGGAAATATCTTCCGTTCAAAACTGGAAAGAAGCTTTCTGAAAAACTGCTCTGTGTTCTCTTAATTCATCTCACAGAGTTACATCTTTCCCTTCAATGAGCCTTTCGCTAAGGCTGTTCTTGTGGAATTGACAAAGGGATATTTGGAAGCCCATAGAGGGCTATGGTGAAAAAGGAAATATCTTCCGTTCAAAACTGGAAAGAAGCTTTCTGAGAAACTGCTCTGTGTTCTGTTAATTCATCTCACAGAGTTACATCTTTCCCTTCAAGAAGCCTTTCGCTAAGGCTGTTCTTGTGGAATTGGCAAAGGGATATTTGGAAGCCCATAGAGGGCTATGGTGAAAAAGGAAATATCTTCCGTTCAAAATTGGAAAGAAGCTTTCTGAGAAACTGCTCTGTGTTCTGTTAATTCATCTCACAGAGTTACATCTTTCCCTTCAAGAAGCCTTTCGCTAAGGCTGTTCTTGTGGAATTGGCAAAGGGATATTTGGAAGCTCATAGAGAGCTATGGTGAAAAAGGAAATATCTTCCGTTCAAAACTGGAAAGAAGCTTTCTGAGAAACTGCTCTGTGTTCTGTTAATTCATCTCACAGAGTTACATCTTTCCCTTCAAGAAGCCTTTCGCTAAGGCTGTTCTTGTGGAATTGGCAAAGGGATATTTGGAAGCCCATAGAGGGCTATGGTGAAAAAGGAAATATCTTCCGTTCAAAACTGGAAAGAAGCTTTCTGAGAAACTGCTCTGTGTTCTGTTAATTCATCTCATAGAGTTACATCTTTCTCTTCAAGAAACCTTTCGCTAAGGCTGTTCTTGTGGAATTGGCAAAGGGATATTTGGAAGCCCATAGAGGGCTATGGTGAAAAAGGAATTATCTTCCGTTCAAAACTGGAAAGAAGCTTTCTGAGAAACTGCTCTGTGTTCTCTTAATTCATCTCACAGAGTTACATCTTTCCCTTCAAGAAGCCATTCGCTAAGGCTGTTCTTGTGGAATTGGCAAAGGGATATTTGGAAGCCCATAGAGGGCTATGTTGAAAAAGGAAATATCTTCCGTTCAAAATTGGAAAGAAGCTTTCTGAGAAACTGCTCTGTGTTCTGTTAATTCATCTCACAGAGTTACATCTTTCCCTTCAAGAAGCCTTTCGCTAAGGCTGTTCTTGTGGAATTGGCAAAGGGATATTTGGAAGCCCATAGAGCGCTATGGTGAAAAAGGAAATATCTTCCGTTCAAAATTGGAAAGAAGCTTTCTGAGAAACTGCTCTGTGTTCTGTTAATTCATCTCACAGAGTTACATCTTTCCCTTCAAGAAGCCTTTCGCTAAGGCTGTTCTTGTGGAATTGGCAAAGGGATATTTGGAAGCCCATAGAGAGCTATGGTGAAAAAGGAAATATCTTCCGTTCAAAACTGGAAAGAAGCTTTCTGAGAAACTGCTCTGTGTTCTGTTAATTCATCTCACAGAGTTACATCTTTCTCTTCAAGAAGCCTTTCGCTAAGGCTATTCTTGTGGAATTGGCAAAGGGATATTTGGAAGCCCATAGAGGGCTATGGTGAAAAAGGAAATATCTTCCGTTCAAAACTGGAAAGAAGCTTTCTGAGAAACTGCTCTGTGTTCTGTTAATTCATCTCACAGAGTTACATCTTTCCCTTCAAGAAGCCTTTCGCTAAGGCTGTTCTTGTGGAATTGGCAAAGGGATATTTGGAAGCCCATAGAGGGCTATGGTGAAACAGGAAATATCTTCCGTTCAAATCTGGAAAGAAGCTTTCTGAGAAACTGCTCTGTTCTGTTAATTCATCTCACAGAGTTACATCTTTCCCTTCAAGAAACCTTTCGCTAAGGCTGTTCTTGTGGAATTGGCAAAGGGATATTTGGAAGCCCATAGAGGGCTATGGTGAAACAGGAAATATCTTCCGTTCAAACCTGGAAAGAAGCTTTCTGAGAAACTGCTCTGTGTTAATTCATCTCACAGAGTTACATCTTTCTCTTCAAGAAGCCTTTCGCTAAGGCTGTTCTTGTGGAATTGGCAAAGGGATATTTGGAAGCCCATAGAGGGCTATGGTGAAAAAGGAAATATCTTCCGTTCAAAACTGAAAAGTAGCTTTCTGAGAAACTGCTCTGAGTTCTGTTAATTCATCTCTCAGAGTTACATCTTTCTCTTGAAGAAGCCTTTCGCTAAGGCTGTTCTTGTGGAATTGGCAAAGGGATATTTGGAAGCCCATAGAGGGCTATGGTGAAAAAGGAATTATCTTCCGTTCAAAACTGGAAAGAAGCGTTCTGAGAAACTGCTCTGTGTTCTGTTAATTCATCTCACAGAGTTACATCTTTCTGTTGAAGAAGCCTTTCGCTAAGGCTGTTCTTGTGGAATTGGCAAAGGGATATTTGGAAGCCCATAGAGGGCTATGGTGAAAAAGGAAATATCTTCCGTTCAAAACTGGAAAGAAGCTTTCTGAGAAACTGCTCTGTGTTCTGTTAATTCATCTCACAGAGTTACATCTTTCCCTTCAAGAAGCCTTTCGCTAAGGCTGTTCTTGTGGAATTGGCAAAGGGATATTTGGAAGCCCATAGAGGGCTATGGTGAAAAAGGAAATATCTTCCGTTCAAAATTGGAAAGAAGCTTTCTGAGAAACTGCTCTGTGTTCTGTTAATTCAACTCACAGAGTTACATCTTTCCCTTCAAGAAGCCTTTCGCTAAGGCTGTTCTTGTGGAATTGGCAAAGGGATATTTGGAAGCCCATAGAGGGCTACGGTGAAAAAGGAACTATCTTCCGTTCAAAACTGGAAAGAAGGTTTCTGAGAAATTGCTCTGTGTTCTGTTAATTCATCTCACAGAGTTACATCTTTCCCTTCAAGAAGCCTTTCGCCAAGGCTGTTCTTGTGGAATTGGCAAAGGGATATTTGGAAGCCCATAGAGGGCTATGGTGAAAAAGGAAATATCTTCCCTTTAAAACTTAAAAGAAGCTTTCTCAGAAACTGCTCTCTGTTCTGTTAATTCATCTCACAGAGTTACATCTTTCTGTTGAAGAAGCCTTTCGCTAAGGCTGTTCTTGTGGAATTGGAAAAGGGATATTTGGAAGCCCATAGAGGGCTATGGTGAAAAAGGAAATATCTTCCGTTCAAAACTGGAAAGAAGCTTTCTGAGAAACTGCTCTGTGTTCTGTTAATTCATCTCACAGAGTTACATCTTTCTCTTCAAGAAGCCTTTTGCTAAGGCTGTTCTTGTGGAATTGGCAAAGGGATATTTGGAAGCCCATAAAGGGCTATGGTGAAAAAGGAAATATCTTCCGTTCCAAACTGGAAAGAAGCTTTCTGAGAAACTGCTCTGTGTTCTGTTAATTCATCTCACAGAGTTACATCTTTCCCTTCAAGAAGCCTTTCGCTAAGGCTGTTCTTGTGGAATTGGCAAAGGGATATTAGGAAGCCCAAAGAGAGCTATGGTGAAAAAGGAAATATCTTCCGTTCAAAACTGGAAAGAAGCTTTCTGAGAAACTTCTCAGTGTTCTGTTAATTCATCTCACAGAGTTACATCTTTCTCTTCAAGAAGCCTTTCGCTAAGGCTATTCTTGTGGAATTGGCAAAGGGATATTTGGAAGCCCATAGAGGGCTATGGTGAAAAAGGAAATATCTTCCGTTCAAAACAGGAAAGAAGGTTTCTGAGAAACTGCTCTGTGTTCTGTTAATTCAACTCACAGAGTTACATCTTTCTCTTCAAGAAGCCTTTCGCTAAGGCTGTTCTTGTGGAATTGGCAAAGGGATATTTGGAAGCCCATAGAGGTCTATGGAGAAAAAGGAAATATCTTCCGTTCAAAACTGGAAAGAAGCTTTCTGAGAAACTGCTCTGTGTTCTGTTAATTCATCTCACAGAGTTACATCTTTCTCTTCAAGAAGCCTTTCGGTAAGGCTTTTCTTGTGGCATTGGCAAAGGGATATTTGGAAGCCCATAGAGGGCTATGGTGAAAAAGGAAATATCTTCCGTTGAAAACTGGAAAGAAGCTTTCTGAGAAACTGCTCTGTGTTCTGTTAATTCATCTCACAGAGTTACATCTTTCCCTTCAAGAAGCCTTTCGCTAAGGCTGTTCTTGTGGAATTGGCAAAGGGATATTGGGAAGCCCATAGAGGGCTATGGTGAAAAAGGAAATATCTTCCGTTCAAAACTGGAAAGAAGCTTTCTGAGAAACTGCTCTGTGTTCTGTTAATTCATCTCACAGCGTTACATCTTTCCCTTCAAGAAGCCTTTCGCTAAGGCTGTTCTTGTGGAATTGGCAAAGGGATATTTGGAAGCCCATAGAGGGCTATGGTGAAAAAGGAAACATCTTCCGTTCAAAACTGGAAAGAAGCTTTCTGAGAAACTGCTCTGTGTTCTGTTAATTCATCTCACAGATTTACATCTTTCCCTTCAAGAAGCCTTTCGCTAAGGCTGTTCTTGTGGAATTGGCAAAGGGATATTTGGAAGCCCATAGAGGGCTATGGTGAAAAAGGAAATATCTTCCGTTCAAAACTGGAAAGAAGCTTTCTGAGAAACTGCTCTGTGTTCTGTTAATTCATCTCACAGAGTTACATCTTTCTCTTCAGGAAGCCTTTCGCTAAGGCTGTTCTTGTGGAATTGGCAAAGGGATATTTGGAAGCCCATAGATGGCTATGGTGAAAAAGGAAATATCTTCCGTTCAAAACTGGAAAGAAGCTTTCTGAGAAACTGCTCTGTGTTCTGTTAATTCATCTCACAGAGTTACATCTTTCTCTTCAAGAAGCCTTTCGCTAAGGCTATTCTTGTGTAATTGGCAAAGGGATATTTGGAAGCCAATAGAGGGCTATGGTGAAAAAGGAAATATCTTCCGTTCAAAACTGGAAAGAAGCTTTCTGAGAAACTGCTCTGTGTTCTGTTAATTCATCTCACAGAGTTACATCTTTCCCTTCAAGAAGCCTTTCGCTAAGGCTGTTCTTGTGGAATTGGCAAAGGGATATTTGGAAGCCCATAGAGGGCTATGGTGAAACAGGAAATATCTTCCGTTGAAATCTGGAAAGAAGCTTTCTGAGAAACTGCTCTGTGTTCTGTTAATTCATCTCACAGAGTTACATCTTTCCCTTCAAGAAACCTTTCGCTAAGGCTGTTCTTGTGGAATTGGCAAAGGGATATTTGGAAGCCCATAGAGGGCTATGGTGAAACAGGAAATATTTTCCGTTCAAACCTGGAAAGAAGCTTTCTGAGAAACTGCTCTGTGTTAATTCATCTCACAGAGTTACATCTTTCTCTTCAAGAAGCCTTTCGCTAAGGCTGTTATTGTGGAATTGGCAAAGGGATATTTGGAAGCCCCTAGAGGGCTATGGTGAAAAAGGAAATATCTTCCGTTCAAAACTGAAAAGTAGCTTTCTGAGAAACTGCTCTGTGTTCTGTTAATTCATCTCTCAGAGTTACATCTTTCTCTTGAAGAAGCCTTTCGCTAAGGCTGTTCTTGTGGAATTGGCAAAGGGATATTTGGAATCCCATTGAGGGCTATGGTGAAAAAGGAAATATCTTCCGTTCAAAACTGGAAAGAAGCTTTCTGAGAAACTGCTCTGTGTTCTGTTAATTCATCTCACAGAGTTACAACTTTCTCTTCAAGAAGCCTTTCGCTAAGGCTGTTCTTGTGGAATTGGCAAAGGGATATTTGGAAGCCCATAGAGGGCTATGGTGAAAAAGGAATTATCTTCCGTTCAAAACTGGAAAGAAGCGTTCTGAGAAACTGCTCTGTGTTCTGTTAATTCATCTCACAGAGTTACATCTTTCTGTTGAAGAAGCCTTTCGCTAAGGCTGTTCTTGTGGAATTGGAAAAGGGATATTTGGAAGCCCTTAGAGGGCTATGGTGAAAAAGGAAATATCTTCCGTTCAAAACTGGAAAGAAGCTTTCTGAGAAACTGCTCTGTGTTCTGTTAATTCGTCTCACAGAGTTACATCTTTCTCTTCAAGAAGCCTTTCGCTAAGGCTGTTCTTGTGGAATTGGCAAAGGGATATTTGGAAGCCCATAGAGGGCTATGGTGAAAAACGAAATATCTTCCGTTCAAAACTGGAAAGAAGCTTTCTGAGAAACTGCTCTGTGTTCTGTTAATTCATCTCACAGAGTTACATCTTTCCCTTCAGGAATCCTTTCGCTAAGGCTGTTCTTGTGGAATTGGCAAAGGGATATTTGGAAGCCCATAGAGGGCTATGGTGAAAAAGGAAATATCTTCCGTTCAAAACTGGAAAGAAGCTTTCTGAGAAACTGCTCTGTGTTCTGTTAATTCAACTCACAGAGTTACATCTTTCCCTTCAAGAAGCCTTTCGCTAAGGCTGTTCTTGTGGAATTGGCAAAGGGATATTTGGAAGCCCATAGAGGGCTATGGTGAAAAAGGAAATATCTTCCGTTCAAAATTGGAAAGAAGCTTTCTGAGAAACTGCTCTGTGTTCTGTTAATTCATCTCACAGAGTTACATCTTTCCCTTCAAGAAGCCTTTCGCTAAGGCTGTTCTTGTGGAATTGGCAAAGGGATATTTGGAAGCTCATAGAGAGCTATGGTGAAAAAGGAAATATCTTCCGTTCAAAACTGGAAAGAAGCTTTCTGAGAAACTGCTCTGTGTTCTGTTAATTCATCTCACAGAGTTACATCTTTCCCTTCAAGAAGCCTTTCGCTAAGGCTGTTCTTGTGGAATTGGCAAAGGGATATTTGGAAGCCCATAGAGGGCTATGGTGAAAAAGGAAATATCTTCCGTTCAAAACTGGAAAGAAGCTTTCTGAGAAACTGCTCTGTGTTCTGTTAATTCATCTCATAGAGTTACATCTTTCTCTTCAAGAAACCTTTCGCTAAGGCTGTTCTTGTGGAATTGGCAAAGGGATATTTGGAAGCCCATAGAGGGCTATGGTGAAAAAGGAATTATCTTCCGTTCAAAACTGGAAAGAAGCTTTCTGAGAAACTGCTCTGTGTTCTCTTAATTCATCTCACAGAGTTACATCTTTCCCTTCAAGAAGCCATTCGCTAAGGCTGTTCTTGTGGAATTGGCAAAGGGATATTTGGAAGCCCATAGAGGGCTATGTTGAAAAAGGAAATATCTTCCGTTCAAAATTGGAAAGAAGCTTTCTGAGAAACTGCTCTGTGTTCTGTTAATTCATCTCACAGAGTTACATCTTTCCCTTCAAGAAGCCTTTCGCTAAGGCTGTTCTTGTGGAATTGGCAAAGGGATATTTGGAAGCCCATAGAGCGCTATGGTGAAAAAGGAAATATCTTCCGTTCAAAATTGGAAAGAAGCTTTCTGAGAAACTGCTCTGTGTTCTGTTAATTCATCTCACAGAGTTACATCTTTCCCTTCAAGAAGCCTTTCGCTAAGGCTGTTCTTGTGGAATTGGCAAAGGGATATTTGGAAGCCCATAGAGAGCTATGGTGAAAAAGGAAATATCTTCCGTTCAAAACTGGAAAGAAGCTTTCTGAGAAACTGCTCTGTGTTCTGTTAATTCATCTCACAGAGTTACATCTTTCTCTTCAAGAAGCCTTTCGCTAAGGCTATTCTTGTGGAATTGGCAAAGGGATATTTGGAAGCCCATAGAGGGCTATGGTGAAAAAGGAAATATCTTCCGTTCAAAACTGGAAAGAAGCTTTCTGAGAAACTGCTCTGTGTTCTGTTAATTCATCTCACAGAGTTACATCTTTCCCTTCAAGAAGCCTTTCGCTAAGGCTGTTCTTGTGGAATTGGCAAAGGGATATTTGGAAGCCCATAGAGGGCTATGGTGAAACAGGAAATATCTTCCGTTCAAATCTGGAAAGAAGCTTTCTGAGAAACTGCTCTGTTCTGTTAATTCATCTCACAGAGTTACATCTTTCCCTTCAAGAAACCTTTCGCTAAGGCTGTTCTTGTGGAATTGGCAAAGGGATATTTGGAAGCCCATAGAGGGCTATGGTGAAACAGGAAATATTTTCCGTTCAAACCTGGAAAGAAGCTTTCTGAGAAACTGCTCTGTGTTAATTCATCTCACAGAGTTACATCTTTCTCTTCAAGAAGCCTTTCGCTAAGGCTGTTCTTGTGGAATTGGCAAAGGGATATTTGGAAGCCCATAGAGGGCTATGGTGAAAAAGGAAATATCTTCCGTTCAAAACTGAAAAGTAGCTTTCTGAGAAACTGCTCTGAGTTCTGTTAATTCATCTCTCAGAGTTACATCTTTCTCTTGAAGAAGCCTTTCGCTAAGGCTGTTCTTGTGGAATTGGCAAAGGGATATTTGGAAGCCCATTGAGGGCTATGGTGAAAAAGGAAATATCTTCCGTTCAAAACTGGAAAGAAGCTTTCTGAGAAACTGCTCTGTGTTCTGTTAATTCATCTCACAGAGTTACAACTTTCTCTTCAAGAAGCCTTTCGCTAAGGCTGTTCCTGTGGAATTGGCAAAGGGATATTTGGAAGCCCATAGAGGGCTATGGTGAAAAAGGAATTATCTTCCGTTCAAAACTGGAAAGAAGCTTTCTGAGAAACTGCTCTGTGTTCTGTTAATTCATCTCACAGAGTTACATCTTTCTGTTGAAGAAGCCTTTCGCTAAGGCTGTTCTTGTGGAATTGGAAAAGGGATATTTGGAAGCCCTTAGAGGGCTATGGTGAAAAAGGAAATATCTTCCGTTCAAAACTGGAAAGAAGCTTTCTGAGAAACTGCTCTGTGTTCTGTTAATTCATCTCACAGAGTTACAACTTTCTCTTCAAGAAGCCTTTCGCTAAGGCTGTTCTTGTGGAATTGGCAAAGGGATATTTGGAAGCCCATAGAGGGCTATGGTGAAAAAGGAATTATCTTCCGTTCAAAACTGGAAAGAAGCGTTCTGAGAAACTGCTCTGTGTTCTGTTAATTCATCTCACAGAGTTACATCTTTCTGTTGAAGAAGCCTTTCGCTAAGGCTGTTCTTGTGGAATTGGCAAAGGGATATTTGGAAGCCCATAGAGGGCTATGGTGAAAAAGGAAATATCTTCCGTTCAAAACTGGAAAGAAGCTTTCTGAGAAACTGCTCTGTGTTCTGTTAATTCATCTCACAGAGTTACATCTTTCCCTTCAAGAAGCCTTTCGCTAAGGCTGTTCTTGTGGAATTGGCAAAGGGATATTTGGAAGCCCATAGAGGGCTATGGTGAAAAAGGAAATATCTTCCGTTCAAAATTGGAAAGAAGCTTTCTGAGAAACTGCTCTGTGTTCTGTTAATTCAACTCACAGAGTTACATCTTTCCCTTCAAGAAGCCTTTCGCTAAGGCTGTTCTTGTGGAATTGGCAAAGGGATATTTGGAAGCCCATAGAGGGCTACGGTGAAAAAGGAACTATCTTCCGTTCAAAACTGGAAAGAAGGTTTCTGAGAAATTGCTCTGTGTTCTGTTAATTCATCTCACAGAGTTACATCTTTCCCTTCAAGAAGCCTTTCGCCAAGGCTGTTCTTGTGGAATTGGCAAAGGGATATTTGGAAGCCCATTGAGGGCTATGGTGAAAAAGGAAATATCTTCCGTTCAAAACTGGAAAGAAGCTTTCTGAGAAACTGCTCTGTGTTCTGTTAATTCATCTCACAGAGTTACATCTTTCTCTTCAAGAAGCCTTTCGCTAAGGCTGTTCTTGTGGAATTGGCAAAGGGATATTTGGAAGCCCATAGAGGGCTATTGTGAAAAAGGAAATATCTTCCGTTCAAAACTGGAAAGAAGCTTTCTGAAAAACTGCTCTGTGTTCTGTTAATTCATCTCACAGAGTTACATCTTTCCCTTCAAGAAGCCTTTCGCTAAGGCTGTTCTTGTGGAATTGGCAAAGGGATATTTGGAAGCCCATAGAGGGCTATGGTGAAAAAGGAAATATCTTCCGTTTAAAACTTAAAAGAAGCTTTCTCAGAAACTGCTCTCTGTTCTGTTAATTCATCTCACAGAGTTACATCTTTCTGTTGAAGAAGCCTTTCGCTAAGGCTGTTCTTGTGGAATTGGAAAAGGGATATTTGGAAGCCCATAGAGGGCTATGGTGAAAAAGGAAATATCTTCCGTTCAAAACTGGAAAGAAGCTTTCTGAGAAACTGCTCTGTGTTCTGTTAATTCATCTCACAGAGTTACATCTTTCTCTTCAAGAAGCCTTTCGCTAAGGCTGTTCTTGTGGAATTGGCAAAGGGATATTTGGAAGCCCATAAAGGGCTATGGTGAAAAAGGAAATATCTTCCGTTCAAAACTGGAAAGAAGCTTTCTGAGAAACTGCTCTGTGTTCTGTTAATTCATCTCACAGAGTTACATCTTTCCCTTCAAGAAGCCTTTCGCTAAGGCTGTTCTTGTGGAATTGGCAAAGGGATATTTGGAAGCCCATAGAGGGCTATGGTGAAAAAGGAAATATCTTCCGTTCAAAATTGGAAAGAAGCTTTCTGAGAAACTGCTCTGTGTTCTGTTAATTCATCTCACAGAGTTACATCTTTCCCTTCAAGAAGCCTTTCGCTAAGGCTGTTCTTGTGGAATTGGCAAAGGGATATTAGGAAGCCCAAAGAGAGCTATGGTGAAAAAGGAAATATCTTCCGTTCAAAACTGGAAAGAAGCTTTCTGAGAAACTTCTCAGTGTTCTGTTAATTCAGCTGACAGAGTTACATCTTTCTCTTCAAGAAGCCTTTCGCTAAGGCTATTCTTGTGGAATTGGCAAAGGGATATTTGGAAGCCCATAGAGGGCTATGGTGAAAAAGGAAATATCTTCCGTTCAAAACAGGAAAGAAGGTTTCTGAGAAACTGCTCTGTGTTCTGTTAATTCATCTCACAGAGTTACATCTTTCTCTTCAAGAAGCCTTTCGCTAAGGCTGTTCTTGTGGAATTGGCAAAGGGATATTTGGAAGCCCATAGAGGTCTATGGAGAAAAAGGAAATATCTTCCGTTCAAAACTGGAAAGAAGCTTTCTGAGAAACTGCTCTGTGTTCTGTTAATTCATCTCACAGAGTTACATCTTTCTCTTCAAGAAGCCTTTCGGTAAGGCTTTTCTTGTGGCATTGGCAAAGGGATATTTGGAAGCCCATAGAGGGCTATGGTGAAAAAGGAAATATCTTCCGTTGAAAACTGGAAAGAAGCTTTCTGAGAAACTGCTCTGTGTTCTGTTAATTCATCTCACAGAGTTACATCTTTCCCTTCAAGAAGCCTTTCGCTAAGGCTGTTCTTGTGGAATTGGCAAAGGGATATTGGGAAGCCCATAGAGGGCTATGGTGAAAAAGGAAATATCTTCCGTTCAAAACTGGAAAGAAGCTTTCTGAGAAACTGCTCTGTGTTCTGTTAATTCATCTCACAGCGTTACATCTTTCCCTTCAAGAAGCCTTTCGCTAAGGCTGTTCTTGTGGAATTGGCAAAGGGATATTTGGAAGCCCATAGAGGGCTATGGTGAAAAAGGAAACATCTTCCGTTCAAAACTGGAAAGAAGCTTTCTGAGAAACTGCTCTGTGTTCTGTTAATTCATCTCACAGATTTACATCTTTCCCTTCAAGAAGCCTTTCGCTAAGGCTGTTCTTGTGGAATTGGCAAAGGGATATTTGGAAGCCCTTAGAGGGCTATGGTGAAAAAGGAAATATCTTCCGTTCAAAACTGGAAAGAAGCTTTCTGAGAAACTGCTCTGTGTTCTGTTAATTCATCTCACAGAGTTACATCTTTCTCTTCAGGAAGCCTTTCGCTAAGGCTGTTCTTGTGGAATTGGCAAAGGGATATTTGGAAGCCCATAGATGGCTATGGTGAAAAAGGAAATATCTTCCGTTCAAAACTGGAAAGAAGCTTTCTGAGAAACTGCTCTGTGTTCTGTTAATTCATCTCACAGAGTTACATCTTTCTCTTCAAGAAGCCTTTCGCTAAGGCTATTCTTGTGTAATTGGCAAAGGGATATTTGGAAGCCAATAGAGGGCTATGGTGAAAAAGGAAATATCTTCCGTTCAAAACTGGAAAGAAGCTTTCTGAGAAACTGCTCTGTGTTCTGTTAATTCATCTCACAGAGTTACATCTTTCCCTTCAAGAAGCCTTTCGCTAAGGCTGTTCTTGTGGAATTGGCAAAGGGATATTTGGAAGCCCATAGAGGGCTATGGTGAAACAGGAAATATCTTCCGTTGAAATCTGGAAAGAAGCTTTCTGAGAAACTGCTCTGTGTTCTGTTAATTCATCTCACAGAGTTACATCTTTCCCTTCAGGAAACCTTTCGCTAAGGCTGTTCTTGTGGAATTGGCAAAGGGATATTTGGAAGCCCATAGAGGGCTATGGTGAAACAGGAAATATTTTCCGTTCAAACCTGGAAAGAAGCTTTCTGAGAAACTGCTCTGTGTTAATTCATCTCACAGAGTTACATCTTTCTCTTCAAGAAGCCTTTCGCTAAGGCTGTTCTTGTGGAATTGGCAAAGGGATATTTGGAAGCCCCTAGAGGGCTATGGTGAAAAAGGAAATATCTTCCGTTCAAAACTGAAAAGTAGCTTTCTGAGAAACTGCTCTGTGTTCTGTTAATTCATCTCTCAGAGTTACATCTTTCTCTTGAAGAAGCCTTTCGCTAAGGCTGTTCTTGTGGAATTGGCAAAGGGATATTTGGAATCCCATTGAGGGCTATGGTGAAAAAGGAAACATCTTCCGTTCAAAACTGGAAAGAAGCTTTCTGAGAAACTGCTCTGTGTTCTGTTAATTCATCTCACAGAGTTACAACTTTCTCTTCAAGAAGCCTTTCGCTAAGGCTGTTCTTGTGGAATTGGCAAAGGGATATTTGGAAGCCCATAGAGGGCTATGGTGAAAAAGGAATTATCTTCCGTTCAAAACTGGAAAGAAGCTTTCTGAGAAACTGCTCTGTGTTCTGTTAATTCATCTCACAGAGTTACATCTTTCCCTTCAAGAAGCCTTTCGCTAAGGCTGTTCTTGTGGAATTGGCAAAGGGATATTTGGAAGCCCATAGAGGGCTATGGTGAAAAAGGAAATATCTTCCGTTCAAAACTGGAAAGAAGCTTTCTGAGAAACTGCTCTGTGTTCTGTTAATTCATCTCACAGAGTTACATCTTTCCCTTCAAGAAGCCTTTCGCTAAGGCTGTTCTTGTGGAATTCGCAAAGGGATATTTGGAAGCCCATAGAGGGCTATGGTGAAAAAGGAAATATCTTCCGTTCCAAACTGGAAAGAAGCTTTCTGAGAAACTGCTCTGTGTTCTGTTAATTCATCTCATAGAGTTACATCTTTCTCTTCAAGAAACCTTTCGCTAAGGCTGTTCTTGTGGAATTGGCAAAGGGATATTTGGAAGCCCATAGAGGGCTATGGTGAAAAAGGAATTATCTTCCGTTCAAAACTGGAAAGAAGCTTTCTGAGAAACTGCTCTGTGTTCTGTTAATTCATCTCACAGAGTTACATCTTTCCCTTCAAGAAGCCATTCGCTAAGGCTGTTCTTGTGGAATTGGCAAAGGGATATTTGGAAGCCCATAGACGGCTATGGTGAAAAAGGAAATATCTTCCGTTCAAAATTGGAAAGAAGCTTTCTGAGAAACTGCTCTGTGTTCTGTTAATTCATCTCACAGAGTTACATCTTTCCCTTCAAGAAGCCTTTCGCTAAGGCTGTTCTTGTGGAATTGGCAAAGGGATATTTGGAAGCCCATAGAGGGCTATGGTGAAAAAGGAAATATCTTCCGTTCAAAATTGGAAAGAAGCTTTCTGAGAAACTGCTCTGTGTTCTGTTAATTCATCTCACAGAGTTACATCTTTCCCTTCAAGAAGCCTTTCGCTAAGGCTGTTCTTGTGGAATTGGCAAAGGGATATTTGAAAGCCCATAGAGAGCTATGTTGAAAAAGGAAATATCTTCCGTTCAAAACTGGAAAGAAGCTTTCTGAGAAACTGCTCTGTGTTCTGTTAATTCATCTCACAGAGTTACATCTTTCTCTTCAAGAAGCCTTTCGCTAAGGCTATTCTTGTGGAATTGGCAAAGGGATATTTGGAAGCCCATAGAGGGCTATGGTGAAAAAGGAAATATCTTCCGTTCAAAACTGGAAAGAAGCTTTCTGAGAAACTGCTCTGTGTTCTGTTAATTCTTCTCACAGAGTTACATCTTTCCCTTCAAGAAGCCTTTCGCTAAGGCTGTTCTTGTGGAATAGGCAAAGGGATATTTGGAAGCCCATAGAGGGCTATGGTGAAACAGGAAATATCTTCCGTTCAAATCTGGAAAGAAGCTTTCTGAGAAACTGCTCTGTGTTCTGTTAATTCATCTCACAGAGTTACATCTTTCCCTTCAAGAAACCTTTCGCTAAGGCTGTTCTTGTGGAATTGGCAAAGGGATATTTGGAAGCCCATAGAGGGCTATGGTGAAACAGGAAATATTTTCCGTTCAAACCTGGAAAGAAGCTTTCTGAGAAACTGCTCTGTGTTAATTCATCTCACAGAGTTACATCTTTCTCTTCAAGAAGCCTTTCGCTAAGGCTGTTCTTGTGGAATTGGAAAAGGGATATTTGGAAGCCCATAGAGGGCTATGGTGAAAAAGGAAATATCTTCCGTTCAAAACTGGAAAGAAGCTTTCTGAGAAACTGCTCTGTGTTCTGTTAATTCATCTCACAGAGTTACATCTTTCTCTTCAAGAAGCCTTTCGCTAAGGCTGTTCTTGTGGAATTGGCAAAGGGATATTTGGAAGCCCATAGAGGGCTATGGTGAAAAAGGAAATATCTTCCGTTCCAAACTGGAAAGAAGCTTTCTGAGAAACTGCTCTGTGTTCTGTTAATTCATCTCACAGAGTTACATCTTTCCCTTCAAGAAGCCTTTCGCTAAGGCTGTTCTTGTGGAATTGGCAAAGGGATATTTGGAAGCCCATAGAGGGCTATGGTGAAAAAGGAAATATCTTCCGTTCAAAATTGGAAAGAAGCTTTCTGAGAAACTGCTCTGTGTTCTGTTAATTCATCTCACAGAGTTACATCTTTCCCTTCAAGAAGCCTTTCGCTAAGGCTGTTCTTGTGGAATTGGCAAAGGGATATTAGGAAGCCGAAAGAGAGCTATGGTGAAAAAGGAAATATCTTCCGTTCAAAACTGGAAAGAAGCTTTCTGAGAAACTTCTCAGTGTTCTGTTAATTCATCTCACAGAGTTACATCTTTCTCTTCAAGAAGCCTTTCGCTAAGGCTATTCTTGTGGAATTGGCAAAGGGATATTTGGAAGCCCATAGAGGGCTATGGTGAAAAAGGAAATAACTTCCGTTCAAAACAGGAAAGAAGGTTTCTGAGAAACTGCTCTGTGTTCTGTTAATTCAACTCACAGAGTTACATCTTTCTCTTCAAGAAGCCTTTCGCTAAGGCTGTTCTTGTGGAATTGGCAAAGGGATATTTGGAAGCCCATAGAGGTCTATGGAGAAAAATGAAATATCTTCCGTTCAAAACTGGAAAGAAGCTTTCTGAGAAACTGCTCTGTGTTCTGTTAATTCATCTCACAGAGTTACATCTTTCTCTTCAAGAAGCCTTTCGGTAAGGCTTTTCTTGTGGCATTGGCAAAGGGATATTTGGAAGCCCATAGAGGGCTATGGTGAAAAAGGAAATATCTTCCGTTCCAAACTGGAAAGAAGCTTTCTGAGAAACTGCTCTGTGTTCTGTTAATTCATCTCACAGAGTTACATCTTTCCCTTCAAGAAGCCTTTCGCTAAGGCTGTTCCTGTGGAATTGGCAAAGGGATATTTGGAAGCCCATAGAGGGCTATGGTGAAAAAGGAAATATCTTCCGTTCAAAACTGGAAAGAAGCTTTCTGAGAAACTGCTCTGTGTTCTGTTAATTCATCTCACAGCGTTACATCTTTCCCTTCAAGAAGCCATTCGCTAAGGCTGTTCTTGTGGAATTGGCAAAGGGATATTTGGAAGCCCATAGAGGGCTATGGTGAAAAAGGAAACATCTTCCGTTCAAAACTGGAAAGAAGCTTTCTGAGAAACTGCTCTGTGTTCTGTTAATTCATCTCACAGATTTACATCTTTCCCTTCAAGAAGCCTTTCGCTAAGGCTGTTCTTGTGGAATTGGCAAAGGGATATTTGGAAGCCCATAGAGGGCTATGGTGAAAAAGGAAATATCTTCCATTCAAAACTGGAAAGAAGCTTTCTGAGAAACTGCTCTGTGTTCTGTTAATTCATCTCACAGAGTTACATCTTTCCCATCAAGAAGCCTTTCGCTAAGGCTGTTCTTGGGGAATTGGAAAAGGGATATTTGGAAGCCCTTAGAGGGCTATGGTGAAAAAGGAAATATCTTCCGTTCAAAACTGGAAAGAAGCTTTCTGAGAAACTGCTCTGTGTTCTGTTAATTCATGTCATAGAGTTACATCTTTCCCTTCAAGAAACCTTTCGCTAAGGCTGTTCTTGTGGAATTGGCAAAGGGATATTTGGAAGCCCATAGAGGGCTATGGTGAAAAAGGAAATATCTTCCGTTCAAAACTGGAAAGAAGCTTTCTGAGAAACTGCTCTGTGTTCTGTTAATTCATCTCACAGAGTTACATCTTTCCCTTCAAGAAGCCTTTCGCTAAGGCTGTTCTTGTGGAATTGGCAAAGGGATATTTGGAAGCCCATAGAGGGCTATGGTGAAAAAGGAAATATCTTCCGTTCAAAACTGGAAAGAAGCTTTCTGAGAAACTGCTCTGTGTTCTGTTAATTCATCTCATAGAGTTACATCTTTCTCTTCAAGAAACCTTTCGCTAAGGCTGTTCTTGTGGAATTGGCAAAGGGATATTTGGAAGCCCATAGTGGGCTATGGTGAAAAAGGAAATATCTTCCGTTCAAAACTGGAAAGAAGCTTTCTGAGAAACTGCTCTGTGTTCTGTTAATTCATCTCACAGAGTTACATCTTTCTCTTCAGGAAGCCTTTCGCTAAGGCTGTTCTTGTGGAATTGGCAAAGGGATATTTGGAAGCCCATAGGGGGCTATGGTGAAAAAGGAAATATCTTCCGTTCAAAACTGGAAAGAAGCTTTCTGAGAAACTGCTCTGTGTTCTGTTAATTCATCTCACACAGTTACATCTTTCCCTTCAAGAAGCCTTTCGCTAAGGCTGTTCTTGTGGAATTGGCAAAGGGATATTTGGAAGCCCATAGAGGGCTATGGTGAAACAGGAAATATCTTCCGTTCAAATCTGGAAAGAAGCTTTCTGAGAAACTGCTCTGTGTTCTGTTAATTCATCTCACAGAGTTACATCTTTCCTTTCAAGAAACCTTTCGCTAAAGCAGTTCTTGTGAAATTGGCAAAGGGATATTTGGAAGCCCATAGAGGGCTATGGTGAAAAAGGAAATATCTTCCGTTCAAAACTGGAAAGAAGCTTTCTGAGAAACTGCTCTGTGTTCTGTTAATTCATCTCACAGAGTTACATCTTTCCCTTCAAGAATCCTTTCGCTAAGGCTGTTCTTGTGGAATTGGCAAAGGTATATTTGGAAGCCCATTGAGGGCTCTGGTGAAAAAGGAAATATCTTCCCTTCAAAACTGGAAAGAAGCTTTCTGAGAAACTGCTCTGTGTTCTGTTAATTCATCTCACAGAGTTACATCTTTCCCTTCAAGAAGCCTTTTGCTAAGGCTGTTCTTGTGGAATTGGCAAAGGGATATTTGAAAGCCCATAGAGGGCTATGGTAAAAAAGGAAATATCTTCCGTTCAAAACTGGAAAGAAGCTTTCTGAGAAACTGCTCTGTGTTCTGTTAATTCATCTCATAGAGGTACATCTTTCTCTTCAAGAAACCTTTCGCTAAGGCTGTTCTTATGGAATTGGCAAAGGGATATTTGGAAGCCCATAGAGGGCTATGGTGAAAAAGGAATTATCTTCCGTTCAAAACTGGAAAGAAGCTTTCTGAGAAACTGCTCTGTGTTCTGTTAATTCATCTCACAGAGTTACATCTTTCCCTTCAAGAAGCCATTCGCTAAGGCTGTTCTTGTGGAATTGGCAAAGGGATATTTGGAAGCCCATAGAGGGCTATGGTGAAAAAGGAAATATCTTCCGTTCAAAATTGGAAAGAAGCTTTCTGAGAAACTGCTCTGTGTTCTGTTAATTCATCTCACAGAGTTACATCTTTCCCTTCAAGAAGCCTTTCGCTAAGGCTGTTCTTGTGGAATTGGCAAAGGGATATTTGGAAGCCCATAGAGAGCTATGGTGAAAAAGGAAATATCTTCCGTTCAAAACTGGAAAGAAGCTTTCTGAGAAACTGCTCTGTGTTCTGTTAATTCATCTCACAGAGTTACATCTTTCTCTTCAAGAAGCCTTTCGCTAAGGCTATTCTTGTGTAATTGGCAAAGGGATATTTGGAAGCCCATAGAGGGCTATGGTGAAAAAGGAAATATCTTCCGTTCAAAACTGGAAAGAAGCTTTCTGAGAAACTGCTCTGTGTTCTGTTAATTCATCTCACAGAGTTACATCTTTCCCTTCAAGAAGCCTTTCGCTAAGGCTGTTCTTGTGGAATTGGCAAAGGGATATTTGGAAGCCCATAGAGGGCTATGGTGAAACAGGAAATATCTTCCGTTGAAATCTGGAAAGAAGCTTTCTGAGAAACTGCTCTGTGTTCTGTTAATTCATCTCACAGAGTTACATCTTTCCCTTCAAGAAACCTTTCGCTAAGGCTGTTCTTGTGGAATTGGCAAAGGGATATTTGGAAGCCCATAGAGGGCTATGGTGAAACAGGAAATATTTTCCGTTCAAACCTGGAAAGAAGCTTTCTGAGAAACTGCTCTGTGTTAATTCATCTCACAGAGTTACATCTTTCTCTTCAAGAAGCCTTTCGCTAAGGCTGTTCTTGTGGAATTGGCAAAGGGATATTTGGAAGCCCCTAGAGGGCTATGGTGAAAAAGGAAATATCTTCCGTTCAAAACTGAAAAGTAGCTTTCTGAGAAACTGCTCTGTGTTCTGTTAATTCATCTCTCAGAGTTACATCTTTCTCTTGAAGAAGCCTTTCGCTAAGGCTGTTCTTGTGGAATTGGCAAAGGGATATTTGGAAGCCCATTGAGGGCTATGGTGAAAAAGGAAATATCTTCCGTTCAAAACTGGAAAGAAGCTTTCTGAGAAACTGCTCTGTGTTCTGTTAATTCATCTCACAGAGTTACAACTTTCTCTTCAAGAAGCCTTTCGCTAAGGCTGTTCTTGTGGAATTGGCAAAGGGATATTTGGAAGCCCATAGAGGGCTATGGTGAAAAAGGAATTATCTTCCGTTCAAAACTGGAAAGAAGCTTTCTGAGAAACTGCTCTGTGTTCTGTTAATTCATCTCACAGAGTTACATCTTTCTGTTGAAGAAGCCTTTCGCTAAGGCTGTTCTTGTGGAATTGGAAAAGGGATATTTGGAAGCCCTTAGAGGGCTATGGTGAAAAAGGAAATATCTTCCGTTCAAAACTGGAAAGAAGCTTTCTGAGAAACTGCTCTGTGTTCTGTTAATTCATCTCACAGAGTTACATCTTTCTCTTCAAGAAGCCTTTCGCTAAGGCTGTTCTTGTGGAATTGGCAAAGGGATATTTGGAAGCCCATAGAGGGCTATGGTGAAAAACGAAATATCTTCCGTTCAAAACTGGAAAGAAGCTTTCAGAGAAACTGCTCTGTGTTCTGTTAATTCATCTCACAGAGTTACATCTTTCCCTTCAAGAAGCCTTTCGCTAAGGCTGTTCTTGTGGAATTGGCAAAGGGATATTTGGAAGCCCATAGAGGGCTATGGTGAAAAAGAAAATATCTTCCGTTCAAAACTGGAAAGAAGC
This sequence comes from Chlorocebus sabaeus, assembly GCF_047675955.1. Taxonomy (NCBI): domain Eukaryota; kingdom Metazoa; phylum Chordata; class Mammalia; order Primates; family Cercopithecidae; genus Chlorocebus; species Chlorocebus sabaeus. The sequence goes on along the minus strand of NW_027326946.1, from coordinate 701,424 downwards.
TTTCTGAGAAACTGCTCTGTGTTCTGTTAATTCAACTCACAGAGTTACATCTTTCCCTTCAAGAAGCCTTTCGCTAAGGCTGTTCTTGTGGAATTGGCAAAGGGATATTTGGAAGCCCATAGAGGGCTACGGTGAAAAAGGAAATATCTTCCGTTCAAAACTGGAAAGAAGCTTTCTGAGAAACTGCTCTGTGTTCTGTTAATTCATCTCACAGAGTTACATCTTTCCCTTCAAGAAGCCTTTCGCCAAGGCTGTTCTTGTGGAATTGGCAAAGGGATATTTGGAAGCCCATTGAGGGCTATGGTGAAAAAGGAAATATCTTCCGTTCAAAACTGGAAAGAAGCTTTCTGAGAAACTGCTCTGTGTTCTGTTAATTCATCTCACAGAGTTACATCTTTCTCTTCAAGAAGACTTTCGCTAAGGCTGTTCTTGTGGAATTGGCAAAGGGATATTTGGAAGCCCATAGAGGGCTATGGTGAAAAAGGAAATATCTTCCGTTCAAAACTGGAAAGAAGCTTTCTGAAAAACTGCTCTGTGTTCTCTTAATTCATCTCACAGAGTTACATCTTTCCCTTCAATGAGCCTTTCGCTAAGGCTGTTCTTGTGGAATTGACAAAGGGATATTTGGAAGCCCATAGAGGGCTATGGTGAAAAAGGAAATATCTTCCGTTCAAAACTGGAAAGAAGCTTTCTGAGAAACTGCTCTGTGTTCTGTTAATTCATCTCACAGAGTTACATCTTTCCCTTCAAGAAGCCTTTCGCTAAGGCTGTTCTTGTGGAATTGGCAAAGGGATATTTGGAAGCCCATAGAGGGCTATGGTGAAAAAGGAAATATCTTCCGTTCAAAATTGGAAAGAAGCTTTCTGAGAAACTGCTCTGTGTTCTGTTAATTCATCTCACAGAGTTACATCTTTCCCTTCAAGAAGCCTTTCGCTAAGGCTGTTCTTGTGGAATTGGCAAAGGGATATTTGGAAGCTCATAGAGAGCTATGGTGAAAAAGGAAATATCTTCCGTTCAAAACTGGAAAGAAGCTTTCTGAGAAACTGCTCTGTGTTCTGTTAATTCATCTCACAGAGTTACATCTTTCCCTTCAAGAAGACTTTCGCTAAGGCTGTTCTTGTGGAATTGGCAAAGGGATATTTGGAAGCCCATAGAGGGCTATGGTGAAAAAGGAAATATCTTCCGTTCAAAACTGGAAAGAAGCTTTCTGAGAAACTGCTCTGTGTTCTGTTAATTCATCTCATAGAGTTACATCTTTCTCTTCAAGAAACCTTTCGCTAAGGCTGTTCTTGTGGAATTGGCAAAGGGATATTTGGAAGCCCATAGAGGGCTATGGTGAAAAAGGAATTATCTTCCGTTCAAAACTGGAAAGAAGCTTTCTGAGAAACTGCTCTGTGTTCTCTTAATTCATCTCACAGAGTTACATCTTTCCCTTCAAGAAGCCATTCGCTAAGGCTGTTCTTGTGGAATTGGCAAAGGGATATTTGGAAGCCCATAGAGGGCTATGTTGAAAAAGGAAATATCTTCCGTTCAAAATTGGAAAGAAGCTTTCTGAGAAACTGCTCTGTGTTCTGTTAATTCATCTCACAGAGTTACATCTTTCCCTTCAAGAAGCCTTTCGCTAAGGCTGTTCTTGTGGAATTGGCAAAGGGATATTTGGAAGCCCATAGAGCGCTATGGTGAAAAAGGAAATATCTTCCGTTCAAAATTGGAAAGAAGCTTTCTGAGAAACTGCTCTGTGTTCTGTTAATTCATCTCACAGAGTTACATCTTTCCCTTCAAGAAGCCTTTCGCTAAGGCTGTTCTTGTGGAATTGGCAAAGGGATATTTGGAAGCCCATAGAGAGCTATGGTGAAAAAGGAAATATCTTCCGTTCAAAACTGGAAAGAAGCTTTCTGAGAAACTGCTCTGTGTTCTGTTAATTCATCTCACAGAGTTACATCTTTCTCTTCAAGAAGCCTTTCGCTAAGGCTATTCTTGTGGAATTGGCAAAGGGATATTTGGAAGCCCATAGAGGGCTATGGTGAAAAAGGAAATATCTTCCGTTCAAAACTGGAAAGAAGCTTTCTGAGAAACTGCTCTGTGTTCTGTTAATTCATCTCACAGAGTTACATCTTTCCCTTCAAGAAGCCTTTCGCTAAGGCTGTTCTTGTGGAATTGGCAAAGGGATATTTGGAAGCCCATAGAGGGCTATGGTGAAACAGGAAATATCTTCCGTTCAAATCTGGAAAGAAGCTTTCTGAGAAACTGCTCTGTTCTGTTAATTCATCTCACAGAGTTACATCTTTCCCTTCAAGAAACCTTTCGCTAAGGCTGTTCTTGTGGAATTGGCAAAGGGATATTTGGAAGCCCATAGAGGGCTATGGTGAAACAGGAAATATTTTCCGTTCAAACCTGGAAAGAAGCTTTCTGAGAAACTGCTCTGTGTTAATTCATCTCACAGAGTTACATCTTTCTCTTCAAGAAGCCTTTCGCTAAGGCTGTTCTTGTGGAATTGGCAAAGGGATATTTGGAAGCCCATAGAGGGCTATGGTGAAAAAGGAAATATCTTCCGTTCAAAACTGAAAAGTAGCTTTCTGAGAAACTGCTCTGAGTTCTGTTAATTCATCTCTCAGAGTTACATCTTTCTCTTGAAGAAGCCTTTCGCTAAGGCTGTTCTTGTGGAATTGGCAAAGGGATATTTGGAAGCCCATTGAGGGCTATGGTGAAAAAGGAAATATCTTCCGTTCAAAACTGGAAAGAAGCTTTCTGAGAAACTGCTCTGTGTTCTGTTAATTCATCTCACAGAGTTACAACTTTCTCTTCAAGAAGCCTTTCGCTAAGGCTGTTCTTGTGGAATTGGCAAAGGGATATTTGGAAGCCCATAGAGGGCTATGGTGAAAAAGGAATTATCTTCCGTTCAAAACTGGAAAGAAGCTTTCTGAGAAACTGCTCTGTGTTCTGTTAATTCATCTCACAGAGTTACATCTTTCTGTTGAAGAAGCCTTTCGCTAAGGCTGTTCTTGTGGAATTGGAAAAGGGATATTTGGAAGCCCTTAGAGGGCTATGGTGAAAAAGGAAATATCTTCCGTTCAAAACTGGAAAGAAGCTTTCTGAGAAACTGCTCTGTGTTCTGTTAATTCATCTCACAGAGTTACAACTTTCTCTTCAAGAAGCCTTTCGCTAAGGCTGTTCTTGTGGAATTGGCAAAGGGATATTTGGAAGCCCATAGAGGGCTATGGTGAAAAAGGAATTATCTTCCGTTCAAAACTGGAAAGAAGCGTTCTGAGAAACTGCTCTGTGTTCTGTTAATTCATCTCACAGAGTTACATCTTTCTGTTGAAGAAGCCTTTCGCTAAGGCTGTTCTTGTGGAATTGGCAAAGGGATATTTGGAAGCCCATAGAGGGCTATGGTGAAAAAGGAAATATCTTCCGTTCAAAACTGGAAAGAAGCTTTCTGAGAAACTGCTCTGTGTTCTGTTAATTCATCTCACAGAGTTACATCTTTCCCTTCAAGAAGCCTTTCGCTAAGGCTGTTCTTGTGGAATTGGCAAAGGGATATTTGGAAGCCCATAGAGGGCTATGGTGAAAAAGGAAATATCTTCCGTTCAAAATTGGAAAGAAGCTTTCTGAGAAACTGCTCTGTGTTCTGTTAATTCAACTCACAGAGTTACATCTTTCCCTTCAAGAAGCCTTTCGCTAAGGCTGTTCTTGTGGAATTGGCAAAGGGATATTTGGAAGCCCATAGAGGGCTACGGTGAAAAAGGAACTATCTTCCGTTCAAAACTGGAAAGAAGGTTTCTGAGAAATTGCTCTGTGTTCTGTTAATTCATCTCACAGAGTTACATCTTTCCCTTCAAGAAGCCTTTCGCCAAGGCTGTTCTTGTGGAATTGGCAAAGGGATATTTGGAAGCCCATTGAGGGCTATGGTGAAAAAGGAAATATCTTCCGTTCAAAACTGGAAAGAAGCTTTCTGAGAAACTGCTCTGTGTTCTGTTAATTCATCTCACAGAGTTACATCTTTCTCTTCAAGAAGCCTTTCGCTAAGGCTGTTCTTGTGGAATTGGCAAAGGGATATTTGGAAGCCCATAGAGGGCTATGGTGAAAAAGGAAATATCTTCCGTTCAAAACTGGAAAGAAGCTTTCTGAAAAACTGCTCTGTGTTCTGTTAATTCATCTCACAGAGTTACATCTTTCCCTTCAAGAAGCCTTTCGCTAAGGCTGTTCTTGTGGAATTGGCAAAGGGATATTTGGAAGCCCATAGAGGGCTATGGTGAAAAAGGAAATATCTTCCGTTTAAAACTTAAAAGAAGCTTTCTCAGAAACTGCTCTGTGTTCTGTTAATTCATCTCACAGAGTTACATCTTTCTCTTCAAGAAGCCTTTCGCTAAGGCTGTTCTTGTGGAATTGGCAAAGGGATATTTGGAAGCCCATAGAGGGCTATGGTGAAAAACGAAATATCTTCCGTTCAAAACTGGAAAGAAGCTTTCTGAGAAACTGCTCTGTGTTCTGTTAATTCATCTCACAGAGTTACATCTTTCCCTTCAAGAAGCCTTTCGCTAAGGCTGTTCTTGTGGAATTGGCAAAGGGATATTTGGAAGCCCATAGAGGGCTATGGTGAAAAAGAAAATATCTTCCGTTCAAAACTGGAAAGAAGCTTTCTGAGAAACTGCTCTGTGTTCTGTTAATTCAACTCACAGAGTTACATCTTTCCCTTCAAGAAGCCTTTCGCTAAGGCTGTTCTTGTGGAATTGGCAAAGGGATATTTGGAAGCCCATAGAGGGCTACGGTGAAAAAGGAAATATCTTCCGTTCAAAACTGGAAAGAAGCTTTCTGAGAAACTGCTCTGTGTTCTGTTAATTCATCTCACAGAGTTACATCTTTCCCTTCAAGAAGCCTTTCGCCAAGGCTGTTCTTGTGGAATTGGCAAAGGGATATTTGGAAGCCCATTGAGGGCTATGGTGAAAAAGGAAATATCTTCCGTTCAAAACTGGAAAGAAGCTTTCTGAGAAACTGCTCTGTGTTCTGTTAATTCATCTCACAGAGTTACATCTTTCTCTTCAAGAAGCCTTTCGCTAAGGCTGTTCTTGTGGAATTGGCAAAGGGATATTTGGAAGCCCATAGAGGGCTATGGTGAAAAAGGAAATATCTTCCGTTCAAAACTGGAAAGAAGCTTTCTGAGAAACTGCTCTGTGTTCTCTTAATTCATCTCACAGAGTTACATCTTTCCCTTCAATGAGCCTTTCGCTAAGGCTGTTCTTGTGGAATTGACAAAGGGATATTTGGAAGCCCATAGAGGGCTATGGTGAAAAAGGAAATATCTTCCGTTCAAAACTGGAAAGAAGCTTTCTGAGAAACTGCTCTGTGTTCTGTTAATTCATCTCACAGAGTTACATCTTTCCCTTCAAGAAGCCTTTCGCTAAGGCTGTTCTTGTGGAATTGGCAAAGGGATATTTGGAAGCCCATAGAGGGCTATGGTGAAAAAGGAAATATCTTCCGTTCAAAATTGGAAAGAAGCTTTCTGAGAAACTGCTCTGTGTTCTGTTAATTCATCTCACAGAGTTACATCTTTGCCTTCAAGAAGCCTTTCGCTAAGGCTGTTCTTGTGGAATTGGCAAAGGGATATTTGGAAGCTCATAGAGAGCTATGGTGAAAAAGGAAATATCTTCCGTTCAAAACTGGAAAGAAGCTTTCTGAGAAACTGCTCTGTGTTCTGTTAATTCATCTCACAGAGTTACATCTTTCCCTTCAAGAAGCCTTTCGCTAAGGCTGTTCTTGTGGAATTGGCAAAGGGATATTTGGAAGCCCATAGAGGGCTATGGTGAAAAAGGAAATATCTTCCGTTCAAAACTGGAAAGAAGCTTTCTGAGAAACTGCTCTGTGTTCTGTTAATTCATCTCATAGAGTTACATCTTTCTCTTCAAGAAACCTTTCGCTAAGGCTGTTCTTGTGGAATTGGCAAAGGGATATTTGGAAGCCCATAGAGGGCTATGGTGAAAAAGGAATTATCTTCCGTTCAAAACTGGAAAGAAGCTTTCTGAGAAACTGCTCTGTGTTCTCTTAATTCATCTCACAGAGTTACATCTTTCCCTTCAAGAAGCCATTCGCTAAGGCTGTTCTTGTGGAATTGGCAAAGGGATATTTGGAAGCCCATAGAGGGCTATGTTGAAAAAGGAAATATCTTCCGTTCAAAATTGGAAAGAAGCTTTCTGAGAAACTGCTCTGTGTTCTGTTAATTCATCTCACAGAGTTACATCTTTCCCTTCAAGAAGCCTTTCGCTAAGGCTGTTCTTGTGGAATTGGCAAAGGGATATTTGGAAGCCCATAGAGCGCTATGGTGAAAAAGGAAATATCTTCCGTTCAAAATTGGAAAGAAGCTTTCTGAGAAACTGCTCTGTGTTCTGTTAATTCATCTCACAGAGTTACATCTTTCCCTTCAAGAAGCCTTTCGCTAAGGCTGTTCTTGTGGAATTGGCAAAGGGATATTTGGAAGCCCATAGAGAGCTATGGTGAAAAAGGAAATATCTTCCGTTCAAAACTGGAAAGAAGCTTTCTGAGAAACTGCTCTGTGTTCTGTTAATTCATCTCACAGAGTTACATCTTTCTCTTCAAGAAGCCTTTCGCTAAGGCTATTCTTGTGGAATTGGCAAAGGGATATTTGGAAGCCCATAGAGGGCTATGGTGAAAAAGGAAATATCTTCCGTTCAAAACTGGAAAGAAGCTTTCTGAGAAACTGCTCTGTGTTCTGTTAATTCATCTCACAGAGTTACAACTTTCCCTTCAAGAAGCCTTTCGCTAAGGCTGTTCTTGTGGAATTGGCAAAGGGATATTTGGAAGCCCATAGAGGGCTATGGTGAAACAGGAAATATCTTCCGTTCAAATCTGGAAAGAAGCTTTCTGAGAAACTGCTCTGTTCTGTTAATTCATCTCACAGAGTTACATCTTTCCCTTCAAGAAACCTTTCGCTAAGGCTGTTCTTGTGGAATTGGCAAAGGGATATTTGGAAGCCCATAGAGGGCTATGGTGAAACAGGAAATATCTTCCGTTCAAACCTGGAAAGAAGCTTTCTGAGAAACTGCTCTGTGTTAATTCATCTCACAGAGTTACATCTTTCTCTTCAAGAAGCCTTTCGCTAAGGCTGTTCTTGTGGAATTGGCAAAGGGATATTTGGAAGCCCATAGAGGGCTATGGTGAAAAAGGAAATATCTTCCGTTCAAAACTGAAAAGTAGCTTTCTGAGAAACTGCTCTGAGTTCTGTTAATTCATCTCTCAGAGTTACATCTTTCTCTTGAAGAAGCCTTTCGCTAAGGCTGTTCTTGTGGAATTGGCAAAGGGATATTTGGAAGCCCATAGAGGGCTATGGTGAAAAAGGAATTATCTTCCGTTCAAAACTGGAAAGAAGCGTTCTGAGAAACTGCTCTGTGTTCTGTTAATTCATCTCACAGAGTTACATCTTTCTGTTGAAGAAGCCTTTCGCTAAGGCTGTTCTTGTGGAATTGGCAAAGGGATATTTGGAAGCCCATAGAGGGCTATGGTGAAAAAGGAAATATCTTCCGTTCAAAACTGGAAAGAAGCTTTCTGAGAAACTGCTCTGTGTTCTGTTAATTCATCTCACAGAGTTACATCTTTCCCTTCAAGAAGCCTTTCGCTAAGGCTGTTCTTGTGGAATTGGCAAAGGGATATTTGGAAGCCCATAGAGGGCTATGGTGAAAAAGGAAATATCTTCCGTTCAAAATTGGAAAGAAGCTTTCTGAGAAACTGCTCTGTGTTCTGTTAATTCAACTCACAGAGTTACATCTTTCCCTTCAAGAAGCCTTTCGCTAAGGCAGTTCTTGTGGAATTGGCAAAGGGATATTTGGAAGCCCATAGAGGGCTACGGTGAAAAAGGAACTATCTTCCGTTCAAAACTGGAAAGAAGGTTTCTGAGAAATTGCTCTGTGTTCTGTTAATTCATCTCACAGAGTTACATCTTTCCCTTCAAGAAGCCTTTCGCCAAGGCTGTTCTTGTGGAATTGGCAAAGGGATATTTGGAAGCCCATTGAGGGCTATGGTGAAAAAGGAAATATCTTCCGTTCAAAACTGGAAAGAAGCTTTCTGAGAAACTGCTCTGTGTTCTGTTAATTCATCTCACAGAGTTACATCTTTCTCTTCAAGAAGCCTTTCGCTAAGGCTGTTCTTGTGGAATTGGCAAAGGGATATTTGGAAGCCCATAGAGGGCTATGGTGAAAAAGGAAATATCTTCCGTTCAAAACTGGAAAGAAGCTTTCTGAAAAACTGCTCTGTGTTCTGTTAATTCATCTCACAGAGTTACATCTTTCCCGTCAAGAAGCCTTTCGCTAAGGCTGTTCTTGTGGAATTGGCAAAGGGATATTTGGAAGCCCATAGAGGGCTATGGTGAAAAAGGAAATATCTTCCCTTTAAAACTTAAAAGAAGCTTTCTCAGAAACTGCTCTCTGTTCTGTTAATTCATCTCACAGAGTTACATCTTTCTGTTGAAGAAGCCTTTCGCTAAGGCTGTTCTTGTGGAATTGGAAAAGGGATATTTGGAAGCCCATAGAGGGCTATGGTGAAAAAGGAAATATCTTCCGTTCAAAACTGGAAAGAAGCTTTCTGAGAAACTGCTCTGTGTTCTGTTAATTCATCTCACAGAGTTACATCTTTCTCTTCAAGAAGCCTTTTGCTAAGGCTGTTCTTGTGGAATTGGCAAAGGGATATTTGGAAGCCCATAAAGGGCTATGGTGAAAAAGGAAATATCTTCCGTTCCAAACTGGAAAGAAGCTTTCTGAGAAACTGCTCTGTGTTCTGTTAATTCATCTCACAGAGTTACATCTTTCCCTTCAAGAAGCCTTTCGCTAAGGCTGTTCTTGTGGAATTGGCAAAGGGATATTTGGAAGCCCATAGAGGGCTATGGTGAAAAAGGAAATATCTTCCGTTCAAAATTGGAAAGAAGCTTTCTGAGAAACTGCCCTGTGTTCTGTTAATTCATCTCACAGAGTTACATCTTTCCCTTCAAGAAGCCTTTCGCTAAGGCTGTTCTTGTGGAATTGGCAAAGGGATATTAGGAAGCCCAAAGAGAGCTATGGTGAAAAAGGAAATATCTTCCGTTCAAAACTGGAAAGAAGCTTTCTGAGAAACTTCTCAGTGTTCTGTTAATTCATCTCACAGAGTTACATCTTTCTCTTCAAGAAGCCTTTCGCTAAGGCTATTCTTGTGGAATTGGCAAAGGGATATTTGGAAGCCCATAGAGGGCTATGGTGAAAAAGGAAATATCTTCCGTTCAAAACAGGAAAGAAGGTTTCTGAGAAACTGCTCTGTGTTCTGTTAATTCAACTCACAGAGTTACATCTTTCTCTTCAAGAAGCCTTTCGCTAAGGCTGTTCTTGTGGAATTGGCAAAGGGATATTTGGAAGCCCATAGAGGTCTATGGAGAAAAAGGAAATATCTTCCGTTCAAAACTGGAAAGAAGCTTTCTGAGAAACTGCTCTGTGTTCTGTTAATTCATCTCACAGAGTTACATCTTTCTCTTCAAGAAGCCTTTCGGTAAGGCTTTTCTTGTGGCATTGGCAAAGGGATATTTGGAAGCCCATAGAGGGCTATGGTGAAAAAGGAAATATCTTCCGTTGAAAACTGGAAAGAAGCTTTCTGAGAAACTGCTCTGTGTTCTGTTAATTCATCTCACAGAGTTACATCTTTCCCTTCAAGAAGCCTTTCGCTAAGGCTGTTCTTGTGGAATTGGCAAAGGGATATTGGGAAGCCCATAGAGGGCTATGGTGAAAAAGGAAATATCTTCCGTTCAAAACTGGAAAGAAGCTTTCTGAGAAACTGCTCTGTGTTCTGTTAATTCATCTCACAGCGTTACATCTTTCCCTTCAAGAAGCCTTTCGCTAAGGCTGTTCTTGTGGAATTGGCAAAGGGATATTTGGAAGCCCATAGAGGGCTATGGTGAAAAAGGAAACATCTTCCGTTCAAAACTGGAAAGAAGCTTTCTGAGAAACTGCTCTGTGTTCTGTTAATTCATCTCACAGAGTTACATCTTTCCCTTCAAGAAGCCTTTCGCTAAGGCTGTTCTTGTGGAATTGGCAAAGGGATATTTGGAAGCCCATAGAGGGCTATGGTGAAAAAGGAAATATCTTCCGTTCAAAACTGGAAAGAAGCTTTCTGAGAAACTGCTCTGTGTTCTGTTAATTCATCTCACAGAGTTACATCTTTCTCTTCAGGAAGCCTTTCGCTAAGGCTGTTCTTGTGGAATTGGCAAAGGGATATTTGGAAGCCCATAGATGGCTATGGTGAAAAAGGAAATATCTTCCGTTCAAAACTGGAAAGAAGCTTTCTGAGAAACTGCTCTGTGTTCTGTTAATTCATCTCACAGAGTTACATCTTTCTCTTCAAGAAGCCTTTCGCTAAGGCTATTCTTGTGTAATTGGCAAAGGGATATTTGGAAGCCAATAGAGGGCTATGGTGAAAAAGGAAATATCTTCCGTTCAAAACTGGAAAGAAGCTTTCTGAGAAACTGCTCTGTGTTCTGTTAATTCATCTCACAGAGTTACATCTTTCCCTTCAAGAAGCCTTTCGCTAAGGCTGTTCTTGTGGAATTGGCAAAGGGATATTTGGAAGCCCATAGAGGGCTATGGTGAAACAGGAAATATCTTCCGTTGAAATCTGGAAAGAAGCTTTCTGAGAAACTGCTCTGTGTTCTGTTAATTCATCTCACAGAGTTACATCTTTCCCTTCAAGAAACCTTTCGCTAAGGCTGTTCTTGTGGAATTGGCAAAGGGATATTTGGAAGCCCATAGAGGGCTATGGTGAAACAGGAAATATTTTCCGTTCAAACCTGGAAAGAAGCTTTCTGAGAAACTGCTCTGTGTTAATTCATCTCACAGAGTTACATCTTTCTCTTCAAGAAGCCTTTCGCTAAGGCTGTTCTTGTGGAATTGGCAAAGGGATATTTGGAAGCCCCTAGAGGGCTATGGTGAAAAAGGAAATATCTTCCGTTCAAAACTGAAAAGTAGCTTTCTGAGAAACTGCTCTGTGTTCTGTTAATTCATCTCTCAGAGTTACATCTTTCTCTTGAAGAAGCCTTTCGCTAAGGCTGTTCTTGTGGAATTGGCAAAGGGATATTTGGAATCCCATTGAGGGCTATGGTGAAAAAGGAAATATCTTCCGTTCAAAACTGGAAAGAAGCTTTCTGAGAAACTGCTCTGTGTTCTGTTAATTCATCTCACAGAGTTACAACTTTCTCTTCAAGAAGCCTTTCGCTAAGGCTGTTCTTGTGGAATTGGCAAAGGGATATTTGGAAGCCCATAGAGGGCTATGGTGAAAAAGGAATTATCTTCCGTTCAAAACTGGAAAGAAGCTTTCTGAGAAACTGCTCTGTGTTCTGTTAATTCATCTCACAGAGTTACATCTTTCTGTTGAAGAAGCCTTTCGCTAAGGCTGTTCTTGTGGAATTGGAAAAGGGATATTTGGAAGCCCTTAGAGGGCTATGGTGAAAAAGGAAATATCTTCCGTTCAAAACTGGAAAGAAGCTTTCTGAGAAACTGCTCTGTGTTCTGTTAATTCGTCTCACAGAGTTACATCTTTCTCTTCAAGAAGCCTTTCGCTAAGGCTGTTCTTGTGGAATTGGCAAAGGGATATTTGGAAGCCCATAGAGGGCTATGGTGAAAAACGAAATATCTTCCGTTCAAAACTGGAAAGAAGCTTTCTGAGAAACTGCTCTGTGTTCTGTTAATTCATCTCACAGAGTTACATCTTTCCCTTCAGGAATCCTTTCGCTAAGGCTGTTCTTGTGGAATTGGCAAAGGGATATTTGGAAGCCCATAGAGGGCTATGGTGAAAAAGGAAATATCTTCCGTTCAAAACTGGAAAGAAGCTTTCTGAGAAACTGCTCTGTGTTCTGTTAATTCAACTCACAGAGTTACATCTTTCCCTTCAAGAAGCCTTTCGCTAAGGCTGTTCTTGTGGAATTGGCAAAGGGATATTTGGAAGCCCATAGAGGGCTATGGTGAAAAAGGAAATATCTTCCGTTCAAAATTGGAAAGAAGCTTTCTGAGAAACTGCTCTGTGTTCTGTTAATTCATCTCACAGAGTTACATCTTTCCCTTCAAGAAGCCTTTCGCTAAGGCTGTTCTTGTGGAATTGGCAAAGGGATATTTGGAAGCTCATAGAGAGCTATGGTGAAAAAGGAAATATCTTCCGTTCAAAACTGGAAAGAAGCTTTCTGAGAAACTGCTCTGTGTTCTGTTAATTCATCTCACAGAGTTACATCTTTCCCTTCAAGAAGCCTTTCGCTAAGGCTGTTCTTGTGGAATTGGCAAAGGGATATTTGGAAGCCCATAGAGGGCTATGGTGAAAAAGGAAATATCTTCCGTTCAAAACTGGAAAGAAGCTTTCTGAGAAACTGCTCTGTGTTCTGTTAATTCATCTCATAGAGTTACATCTTTCTCTTCAAGAAACCTTTCGCTAAGGCTGTTCTTGTGGAATTGGCAAAGGGATATTTGGAAGCCCATAGAGGGCTATGGTGAAAAAGGAATTATCTTCCGTTCAAAACTGGAAAGAAGCTTTCTGAGAAACTGCTCTGTGTTCTCTTAATTCATCTCACAGAGTTACATCTTTCCCTTCAAGAAGCCATTCGCTAAGGCTGTTCTTGTGGAATTGGCAAAGGGATATTTGGAAGCCCATAGAGGGCTATGTTGAAAAAGGAAATATCTTCCGTTCAAAATTGGAAAGAAGCTTTCTGAGAAACTGCTCTGTGTTCTGTTAATTCATCTCACAGAGTTACATCTTTCCCTTCAAGAAGCCTTTCGCTAAGGCTGTTCTTGTGGAATTGGCAAAGGGATATTTGGAAGCCCATAGAGCGCTATGGTGAAAAAGGAAATATCTTCCGTTCAAAATTGGAAAGAAGCTTTCTGAGAAACTGCTCTGTGTTCTGTTAATTCATCTCACAGAGTTACATCTTTCCCTTCAAGAAGCCTTTCGCTAAGGCTGTTCTTGTGGAATTGGCAAAGGGATATTTGGAAGCCCATAGAGAGCTATGGTGAAAAAGGAAATATCTTCCGTTCAAAACTGGAAAGAAGCTTTCTGAGAAACTGCTCTGTGTTCTGTTAATTCATCTCACAGAGTTACATCTTTCTGTTGAAGAAGCCTTTCGCTAAGGCTGTTCTTGTGGAATTGGAAAAGGGATATTTGGAAGCCCTTAGAGGGCTATGGTGAAAAAGGAAATATCTTCCGTTCAAAACTGGAAAGAAGCTTTCTGAGAAACTGCTCTGTGTTCTGTTAATTCATCTCACAGAGTTACAACTTTCTCTTCAAGAAGCCTTTCGCTAAGGCTGTTCTTGTGGAATTGGCAAAGGGATATTTGGAAGCCCATAGAGGGCTATGGTGAAAAAGGAATTATCTTCCGTTCAAAACTGGAAAGAAGCGTTCTGAGAAACTGCTCTGTGTTCTGTTAATTCATCTCACAGAGTTACATCTTTCTGTTGAAGAAGCCTTTCGCTAAGGCTGTTCTTGTGGAATTGGCAAAGGGATATTTGGAAGCCCATAGAGGGCTATGGTGAAAAAGGAAATATCTTCCGTTCAAAACTGGAAAGAAGCTTTCTGAGAAACTGCTCTGTGTTCTGTTAATTCATCTCACAGAGTTACATCTTTCCCTTCAAGAAGCCTTTCGCTAAGGCTGTTCTTGTGGAATTGGCAAAGGGATATTTGGAAGCCCATAGAGGGCTATGGTGAAAAAGGAAATATCTTCCGTTCAAAATTGGAAAGAAGCTTTCTGAGAAACTGCTCTGTGTTCTGTTAATTCAACTCACAGAGTTACATCTTTCCCTTCAAGAAGCCTTTCGCTAAGGCTGTTCTTGTGGAATTGGCAAAGGGATATTTGGAAGCCCATAGAGGGCTACGGTGAAAAAGGAACTATCTTCCGTTCAAAACTGGAAAGAAGGTTTCTGAGAAATTGCTCTGTGTTCTGTTAATTCATCTCACAGAGTTACATCTTTCCCTTCAAGAAGCCTTTCGCCAAGGCTGTTCTTGTGGAATTGGCAAAGGGATATTTGGAAGCCCATTGAGGGCTATGGTGAAAAAGGAAATATCTTCCGTTCAAAACTGGAAAGAAGCTTTCTGAGAAACTGCTCTGTGTTCTGTTAATTCATCTCACAGAGTTACATCTTTCTCTTCAAGAAGCCTTTCGCTAAGGCTGTTCTTGTGGAATTGGCAAAGGGATATTTGGAAGCCCATAGAGGGCTATGGTGAAAAAGGAAATATCTTCCGTTCAAAACTGGAAAGAAGCTTTCTGAAAAACTGCTCTGTGTTCTGTTAATTCATCTCACAGAGTTACATCTTTCCCTTCAAGAAGCCTTTCGCTAAGGCTGTTCTTGTGGAATTGGCAAAGGGATATTTGGAAGCCCATAGAGGGCTATGGTGAAAAAGGAAATATCTTCCGTTTAAAACTTAAAAGAAGCTTTCTCAGAAACTGCTCTCTGTTCTGTTAATTCATCTCACAGAGTTACATCTTTCTGTTGAAGAAGCCTTTCGCTAAGGCTGTTCTTGTGGAATTGGAAAAGGGATATTTGGAAGCCCATAGAGGGCTATGGTGAAAAAGGAAATATCTTCCGTTCAAAACTGGAAAGAAGCTTTCTGAGAAACTGCTCTGTGTTCTGTTAATTCATCTCACAGAGTTACATCTTTCCCTTCAAGAAGCCTTTCGCTAAGGCTGTTCTTGTGGAATTGGCAAAGGGATATTTGGAAGCCCATAGAGGGCTATGGTGAAAAAGGAAATATCTTCCGTTCAAAATTGGAAAGAAGCTTTCTGAGAAACTGCTCTGTGTTCTGTTAATTCATCTCACAGAGTTACATCTTTCCCTTCAAGAAGCCTTTCGCTAAGGCTGTTCTTGTGGAATTGGCAAAGGGATATTAGGAAGCCCAAAGAGAGCTATGGTGAAAAAGGAAATATCTTCCGTTCAAAACTGGAAAGAAGCTTTCTGAGAAACTTCTCAGTGTTCTGTTAATTCAGCTGACAGAGTTACATCTTTCTCTTCAAGAAGCCTTTCGCTAAGGCTATTCTTGTGGAATTGGCAAAGGGATATTTGGAAGCCCATAGAGGGCTATGGTGAAAAAGGAAATATCTTCCGTTCAAAACAGGAAAGAAGGTTTCTGAGAAACTGCTCTGTGTTCTGTTAATTCAACTCACAGAGTTACATCTTTCTCTTCAAGAAGCCTTTCGCTAAGGCTGTTCTTGTGGAATTGGCAAAGGGATATTTGGAAGCCCATAGAGGTCTATGGAGAAAAAGGAAATATCTTCCGTTCAAAACTGGAAAGAAGCTTTCTGAGAAACTGCTCTGTGTTCTGTTAATTCATCTCACAGAGTTACATCTTTCTCTTCAAGAAGCCTTTCGGTAAGTCTTTTCTTGTGGCATTGGCAAAGGGATATTTGGAAGCCCATAGAGGGCTATGGTGAAAAAGGAAATATCTTCCGTTGAAAACTGGAAAGAAGCTTTCTGAGAAACTGCTCTGTGTTCTGTTAATTCATCTCACAGAGTTACATCTTTCCCTTCAAGAAGCCTTTCGCTAAGGCTGTTCTTGTGGAATTGGCAAAGGGATATTGGGAAGCCCATAGAGGGCTATGGTGAAAAAGGAAATATCTTCCGTTCAAAACTGGAAAGAAGCTTTCTGAGAAACTGCTCTGTGTTCTGTTAATCATCTCACAGCGTTACATCTTTCCCTTCAAGAAGCCTTTCGCTAAGGCTGTTCTTGTGGAATTGGCAAAGGGATATTTGGAAGCCCATAGAGGGCTATGGTGAAAAAGGAAACATCTTCCGTTCAAAACTGGAAAGAAGCTTTCTGAGAAACTGCTCTGTGTTCTGTTAATTCATCTCACAGATTTACATCTTTCCCTTCAAGAAGCCTTTCGCTAAGGCTGTTCTTGTGGAATTGGCAAAGGGATATTTGGAAGCCCATAGAGGGCTATGGTGAAAAAGGAAATATCTTCCGTTCAAAACTGGAAAGAAGCTTTCTGAGAAACTGCTCTGTGTTCTGTTAATTCATCTCACAGAGTTACATCTTTCTCTTCAGGAAGCCTTTCGCTAAGGCTGTTCTTGTGGAATTGGCAAAGGGATATTTGGAAGCCCATAGATGGCTATGGTGAAAAAGGAAATATCTTCCGTTCAAAACTGGAAAGAAGCTTTCTGAGAAACTGCTCTGTGTTCTGTTAATTCATCTCACAGAGTTACATCTTTCTCTTCAAGAAGCCTTTCGCTAAGGCTATTCTTGTGTAATTGGCAAAGGGATATTTGGAAGCCAATAGAGGGCTATGGTGAAAAAGGAAATATCTTCCGTTCAAAACTGGAAAGAAGCTTTCTGAGAAACTGCTCTGTGTTCTGTTAATTCATCTCACAGAGTTACATCTTTCCCTTCAAGAAGCCTTTCGCTAAGGCTGTTCTTGTGGAATTGGCAAAGGGATATTTGGAAGCCCATAGAGGGCTATGGTGAAACAGGAAATATCTTCCGTTGAAATCTGGAAAGAAGCTTTCTGAGAAACTGCTCTGTGTTCTGTTAATTCATCTCACAGAGTTACATCTTTCCCTTCAGGAAACCTTTCGCTAAGGCTGTTCTTGTGGAATTGGCAAAGGGATATTTGGAAGCCCATAGAGGGCTATGGTGAAACAGGAAATATTTTCCGTTCAAACCTGGAAAGAAGCTTTCTGAGAAACTGCTCTGTGTTAATTCATCTCACAGAGTTACATCTTTCTCTTCAAGAAGCCTTTCGCTAAGGCTGTTCTTGTGGAATTGGCAAAGGGATATTTGGAAGCCCCTAGAGGGCTATGGTGAAAAAGGAAATATCTTCCGTTCAAAACTGAAAAGTAGCTTTCTGAGAAACTGCTCTGTGTTCTGTTAATTCATCTCTCAGAGTTACATCTTTCTCTTGAAGAAGCCTTTCGCTAAGGCTGTTCTTGTGGAATTGGCAAAGGGATATTTGGAATCCCATTGAGGGCTATGGTGAAAAAGGAAATATCTTCCGTTCAAAACTGGAAAGAAGCTTTCTGAGAAACTGCTCTGTGTTCTGTTAATTCATCTCACAGAGTTACAACTTTCTCTTCAAGAAGCCTTTCGCTAAGGCTGTTCTTGTGGAATTGGCAAAGGGATATTTGGAAGCCCATAGAGGGCTATGGTGAAAAAGGAATTATCTTCCGTTCAAAACTGGAAAGAAGCTTTCTGAGAAACTGCTCTGTGTTCTGTTAATTCATCTCACAGAGTTACATCTTTCTGTTGAAGAAGCCTTTCGCTAAGGCTGTTCTTGTGGAATTGGAAAAGGGATATTTGGAAGCCCTTAGAGGGCTATGGTGAAAAAGGAAATATCTTCCGTTCAAAACTGGAAAGAAGCTTTCTGAGAAACTGCTCTGTGTTCTGTTAATTCATCTCACAGAGTTACATCTTTCTCTTCAAGAAGCCTTTCGCTAAGGCTGTTCTTGTGGAATTGGCAAAGGGATATTTGGAAGCCCATAGAGGGCTATGGTGAAAAACGAAATATCTTCCGTTCAAAACTGGAAAGAAGCTTTCTGAGAAACTGCTCTGTGTTCTGTTAATTCATCTCACAGAGTTACATCTTTCCCTTCAAGAAGCCTTTCGCTAAGGCTGTTCTTGTGGAATTGGCAAAGGGATATTTGGAAGCCCATAGAGGGCTATGGTGAAAAAGGAAATATCTTCCGTTCAAAACTGGAAAGAAGCTTTCTGAGAAACTGCTCTGTGTTCTGTTAATTCAACTCACAGAGTTACATCTTTCCCTTCAAGAAGCCTTTCGCTAAGGCTGTTCTTGTGGAATTGGCAAAGGGATATTTGGAAGCCCATAGAGGGCTACGGTGAAAAAGGAAATATCTTCCGTTCAAAACTGGAAAGAAGCTTTCTGAGAAACTGCTCTGTGTTCTGTTAATTCATCTCACAGAGTTACATCTTTCCCTTCAAGAAGCCTTTCGCCAAGGCTGTTCTTGTGGAATTGGCAAAGGGATATTTGGAAGCCCATTGAGGGCTATGGTGAAAAAGGAAATATCTTCCGTTCAAAACTGGAAAGAAGCTTTCTGAGAAACTGCTCTGTGTTCTGTTAATTCATCTCACAGAGTTACATCTTTCTCTTCAAGAAGCCTTTCGCTAAGGCTGTTCTTGTGGAATTGGCAAAGGGATATTTGGAAGCCCATAGAGGGCTATGGTGAAAAAGGAAATATCTTCCGTTCAAAACTGGAAAGAAGCTTTCTGAAAAACTGCTCTGTGTTCTCTTAATTCATCTCACAGAGTTACATCTTTCCCTTCAATGAGCCTTTCGCTAAGGCTGTTCTTGTGGAATTGACAAAGGGATATTTGGAAGCCCATAGAGGGCTATGGTGAAAAAGGAAATATCTTCCGTTTAAAACTTAAAAGAAGCTTTCTCAGAAACTGCTCTCTGTTCTGTTAATTCATCTCACAGAGTTACATCTTTCCGTTGAAGAAGCCTTTCGCTAAGGCTGTTCTTGTGGAATTGGAAAAGGGATATTTGGAAGCCCATAGAGGGCTATGGTGAAAAAGGAAATATCTTCCGTTCAAAATTGGAAAGAAGCTTTCTGAGAAACTGCTCTGTGTTCTCTTAATTCATCTCACAGAGTTACATCTTTCTCTTCAAGAAGCCTTTCGCTAAGGCTGTTCTTGTGGAATTGGCAAAGGGATATTTGGAAGCCCATAGAGGGCTATGGTGAAAAAGGAAATATCTTCCGTTCAAAACTGGAAAGAAGCTTTCTGAGAAACTGCTCTGTGTTCTGTTAATTCATCTCACAGAGTTACATCTTTCCCTTCAAGAAGCCTTTCGCTAAGGCTGTTCTTGTGGAATTGGCAAAGGGATATTTGGAAGCCCATAGAGAGCTATGGTGAAAAAGGAAATATCTTCCGTTCAAATCTGGAAAGAAGCTTTCTGAGAAACTGCTCTGTGTTCTGTTAATTCATCTCACAGAGTTACATCTTTCCCTTCAAGAAACCTTTCGCTAAAGCAGTTCTTGTGAAATTGGCAAAGGGATATTTGGAAGCCCATAGAGGGCTATGGTGAAAAAGGAGATAACTTCCGTTCAAAACTGGAAAGAAGCTTTCTGAGAAACTGCTCTGTGTTCTGTTAATTCATCTCACAGAGTTACATCTTTCCCTTCAAGAAGCCTTTCGCTAAGGCTGTTCTTGTGGAATTGGCAAAGGGATATTTGGAAGCCCATTGAGGGCTATGGTGAAAAAGGAAATATCTTCCGTTCAAAACTGGAAAGAAGCTTTCTGAGAAACTGCTCTGTGTTCTGTTAATTCATCTCACAGAGTTACATCTTTCCCTTCAAGAAGCCTTTCGCTAAGGCTGTTCTTGTGGAATTGGCAAAGGGATATTTGGAAGCCCATAGAGGGCTATGGTGAAAAAGGAAATATCTTCCGTTCAAAACTGGAAAGAAGCTTTCTGAGAAACTGCTCTGTGTTCTGTTAATTCATCTCATAGAGTTACATCTTTCTCTTCAAGAAACCTTTCGCTAAGGCTGTTCTTGTGGAATTGGCAAAGGGATATTTGGAAGCCCATAGAGGGCTATGGTGAAAAAGGAATTATCTTCCGTTCAAAACTGGAAAGAAGCTTTCTGAGAAACTGCTCTGTGTTCTCTTAATTCATCTCACAGAGTTACATCTTTCCCTTCAAGAAGCCATTCGCTAAGGCTGTTCTTGTGGAATTGGCAAAGGGATATTTGGAAGCCCATAGAGGGCTATGGTGAAAAAGGAAATATCTTCCGTTCAAAATTGGAAAGAAGCTTTCTGAGAAACTGCTCTGTGTTCTGTTAATTCATCTCACAGAGTTACATCTTTCCCTTCAAGAAGCCTTTCGCTAAGGCTGTTCTTGTGGAATTGGCAAAGGGATATTTGGAAGCCCATAGAGCGCTATGGTGAAAAAGGAAATATCTTCCGTTCAAAATTGGAAAGAAGCTTTCTGAGAAACTGCTCTGTGTTCTGTTAATTCATCTAACAGAGTTACATCTTTCCCTTCAAGAAGCCTTTCGCTAAGGCTGTTCTTGTGGAATTGGCAAAGGGATATTTGGAAGCCCATAGAGAGCTATGGTGAAAAAGGAAATATCTTCCGTTCAAAACTGGAAAGAAGCTTTCTGAGAAACTGCTCTGTGTTCTGTTAATTCATCTCACAGAGTTACATCTTTCTCTTCAAGAAGCCTTTCGCTAAGGCTATTCTTGTGGAATTGGCAAAGGGATATTTGGAAGCCCATAGAGGGCTATGGTGAAAAAGGAAATATCTTCCGTTCAAAACTGGAAAGGAGCTTTCTGAGAAACTGCTCTGTGTTCTGTTAATTCATCTCACAGAGTTACATCTTTCCCTTCAAGAAGCCTTTCGCTAAGGCTGTTCTTGTGGAATTGGCAAAGGGATATTTGGAAGCCCATAGAGGGCTATGGTGAAACAGGAAATACCTTCCGTTCAAATCTGGAAAGAAGCTTTCTGAGAAACTGCTCTGTTCTGTTAATTCATCTCACAGAGTTACATCTTTCCCTTCAAGAAACCTTTCGCTAAGGCTGTTCTTGTGGAATTGGCAAAGGGATATTTGGTAGCCCATAGAGGGCTATGGTGAAACAGGAAATATTTTCCGTTCAAACCTGGAAAGAAGCTTTCTGAGAAACTGCTCTGTGTTAATTCATCTCACAGAGTTACATCTTTCTCTTCAAGAAGCCTTTCGCTAAGGCTGTTCTTGTGGAATTGGCAAAGGTATATTTGGAAGCCCATAGAGGGCTATGGTGAAAAAGGAAATATCTTCCGTTCAAAACTGAAAAGTAGCTTTCTGAGAAACTGCTCTGAGTTCTGTTAATTCATCTCTCAGAGTTACATCTTTCTCTTGAAGAAGCCTTTCGCTAAGGCTGTTCTTGTGGAATTGGCAAAGGGATATTTGGAAGCCCATTGAGGGCTATGGTGAAAAAGGAAATATCTTCCGTTCAAAACTGGAAAGAAGCTTTCTGAGAAACTGCTCTGTGTTCTGTTAATTCATCTCACAGAGTTACAACTTTCTCTTCAAGAAGCCTTTCGCTAAGGCTGTTCTTGTGGAATTGGCAAAGGGATATTTGGAAGCCCATAGAGGGCTATGGTGAAAAACGAAATATCTTCCGTTCAAAACTGGAAAGAAGCTTTCTGAGAAACTGCTCTGTGTTCTGTTAATTCATCTCACAGAGTTACATCTTTCCCTTCAAGGAGCCTTTCGCTAAGGCTGTTCTTGTGGAATTGGCAAAGGGATATTTGGAAGCCCATAGAGGGCTATGGTGAAAAAGGAAATATCTTCCGTTCAAAACTGGAAAGAAGCTTTCTGAGAAACTGCTCTGTGTTCTGTTAATTCAACTCACAGAGTTACATCTTTCCCTTCAAGAAGCCTTTCGCTAAGGCTGTTCTTGTGGAATTGGCAAAGGGATATTTGGAAGCCCATAGAGGGCTACGGTGAAAAAGGAAATATCTTCCGTTCAAAACTGGAAAGAAGCTTTCTGAGAAACTGCTCTGTGTTCTGTTAATTCATCTCACAGAGTTACATCTTTCCCTTCAAGAAGCCTTTCGCCAAGGCTGTTCTTGTGGAATTGGCAAAGGGATATTTGGAAGCCCATTGAGGGCTATGGTGAAAAAGGAAATATCTTCCGTTCAAAACTGGAAAGAAGCTTTCTGAGAAACTGCTCTGTGTTCTGTTAATTCATCTCACAGAGTTACATCTTTCTCTTCAAGAAGCCTTTCGCTAAGGCTGTTCTTGTGGAATTGGCAAAGGGATATTTGGAAGCCCATAGAGGGCTATGGTGAAAAAGGAAATATCTTCCGTTCAAAACTGGAAAGAAGCTTTCTGAAAAACTGCTCTGTGTTCTCTTAATTCATCTCACAGAGTTACATCTTTCCCTTCAATGAGCCTTTCGCTAAGGCTGTTCTTGTGGAATTGACAAAGGGATATTTGGAAGCCCATAGAGGGCTATGGTGAAAAAGGAAATATCTTCCGTTTAAAACTTAAAAGAAGCTTTCTCAGAAACTGCTCTCTGTTCTGTTAATTCATCTCACAGAGTTACATCTTTCCGTTGAAGAAGCCTTTCGCTAAGGCTGTTCTTGTGGAATTGGAAAAGGGATATTTGGAAGCCCATAGAGGGCTATGGTGAAAAAGGAAATATCTTCCGTTCAAAATTGGAAAGAAGCTTTCTGAGAAACTGCTCTGTGTTCTGTTAATTCATCTCACAGAGTTACATCTTTCCCTTCAAGAAACCTTTCGCTAAAGCAGTTCTTGTGAAATTGGCAAAGGGATATTTGGAAGCCCATAGAGGGCTATGGTGAAAAAGGAGATAACTTCCGTTCAAAACTGGAAAGAAGCTTTCTGAGAAACTGCTCTGTGTTCTGTTAATTCATCTCACAGAGTTACATCTTTCCCTTCAAGAAGCCTTTCGCTAAGGCTGTTCTTGTGGAATTGGCAAAGGGATATTTGGAAGCCCATTGAGGGCTATGGTGAAAAAGGAAATATCTTCCGTTCAAAACTGGAAAGAAGCTTTCTGAGAAACTGCTCTGTGTTAATTCATCTCACAGAGTTACATCTTTCCCTTCAAGAAACCTTTCGCTAAGGCTGTTCTTGTGGAATTGGCAAAGGGATATTTGGTAGCCCATAGAGGGCTATGGTGAAACAGGAAATATTTTCCGTTCAAACCTGGAAAGAAGCTTTCTGAGAAACTGCTCTGTGTTAATTCATCTCACAGAGTTACATCTTTCTCTTCAAGAAGCCTTTCGCTAAGGCTGTTCTTGTGGAATTGGCAAAGGTATATTTGGAAGCCCATAGAGGGCTATGGTGAAAAAGGAAATATCTTCCGTTCAAAACTGAAAAGTAGCTTTCTGAGAAACTGCTCTGAGTTCTGTTAATTCATCTCTCAGAGTTACATCTTTCTCTTGAAGAAGCCTTTCGCTAAGGCTGTTCTTGTGGAATTGGCAAAGGGATATTTGGAAGCCCATTGAGGGCTATGGTGAAAAAGGAAATATCTTCCGTTCAAAACTGGAAAGAAGCTTTCTGAGAAACTGCTCTGTGTTCTGTTAATTCATCTCATAGAGTTACATCTTTCTCTTCAAGAAACCTTTCGCTAAGGCTGTTCTTGTGGAATTGGCAAAGGGATATTTGGAAGCCCATAGAGGGCTATGGTGAAAAAGGAATTATCTTCCGTTCAAAACTGGAAAGAAGCTTTCTGAGAAACTGCTCTGTGTTCTCTTAATTCATCTCACAGAGTTACATCTTTCCCTTCAAGAAGCCATTCGCTAAGGCTGTTCTTGTGGAATTGGCAAAGGGATATTTGGAAGCCCATAGAGGGCTATGGTGAAAAAGGAAATATCTTCCGTTCAAAATTGGAAAGAAGCTTTCTGAGAAACTGCTCTGTGTTCTGTTAATTCATCTCACAGAGTTACATCTTTCCCTTCAAGAAGCCTTTCGCTAAGGCTGTTCTTGTGGAATTGGCAAAGGGATATTTGGAAGCCCATAGAGCGCTATGGTGAAAAAGGAAATATCTTCCGTTCAAAATTGGAAAGAAGCTTTCTGAGAAACTGCTCTGTGTTCTGTTAATTCATCTAACAGAGTTACATCTTTCCCTTCAAGAAGCCTTTCGCTAAGGCTGTTCTTGTGGAATTGGCAAAGGGATATTTGGAAGCCCATAGAGAGCTATGGTGAAAAAGGAAATATCTTCCGTTCAAAACTGGAAAGAAGCTTTCTGAGAAACTGCTCTGTGTTCTGTTAATTCATCTCACAGAGTTACATCTTTCTCTTCAAGAAGCCTTTCGCTAAGGATATTCTTGTGGAATTGGCAAAGGGATATTTGGAAGCCCATAGAGGGCTATGGTGAAAAAGGAAATATCTTCCGTTCAAAACTGGAAAGAAGCTTTCTGAGAAACTGCTCTGTGTTCTGTTAATTCATCTCACAGAGTTACATCTTTCCCTTCAAGAAGCCTTTCGCTAAGGCTGTTCTTGTGGAATTGGCAAAGGGATATTTGGAAGCCCATAGAGGGCTATGGTGAAACAGGAAATATCTTCCGTTCAAATCTGGAAAGAAGCTTTCTGAGAAACTGCTCTGTTCTGTTAATTCATCTCACAGAGTTACATCTTTCCCTTCAAGAAACCTTTCGCTAAGGCTGTTCTTGTGGAATTGGCAAAGGGATATTTGGTAGCCCATAGAGGGCTATGGTGAAACAGGAAATATTTTCCGTTCAAACCTGGAAAGAAGCTTTCTGAGAAACTGCTCTGTGTTAATTCATCTCACAGAGTTACATCTTTCTCTTCAAGAAGCCTTTCGCTAAGGCTGTTCTTGTGGAATTGGCAAAGGTATATTTGGAAGCCCATAGAGGGCTATGGTGAAAAAGGAAATATCTTCCGTTCAAAACTGAAAAGTAGCTTTCTGAGAAACTGCTCTGAGTTCTGTTAATTCATATCTCAGAGTTACATCTTTCTCTTGAAGAAGGCTTTCGCTAAGGCTGTTCTTGTGGAATTGGCAAAGGGATATTTGGAAGCCCATTGAGGGCTATGGTGAAAAAGGAAATATCTTCCGTTCAAAACTGGAAAGAAGCTTTCTGAGAAACTGCTCTGTGTTCTGTTAATTCATCTCACAGAGTTACAACTTTCTCTTCAAGAAGCCTTTCGCTAAGGCTGTTCTTGTGGAATTGGCAAAGGAATATTTGGAAGCCCATAGAGAGCTGTGGTGAAAAAGGAATTATCTTCCGTTCAAAACTGGAAAGAAGCTTTCTGAGAAACTGCTCTGTGTTCTGTTAATTCATCTCACAGAGTTACATCTTTCTGTTGAAGAAGCCTTTCGCTAAGGCTGTTCTTGTGGAATTGGAAAAGGGATATTTGGAAGCCCTTAGAGGGCTATGGTGAAAAAGGAAATATCTTCCGTTCAAAACTGGAAAGAAGCTTTCTGAGAAACTGCTCTGTGTTCTGTTAATTCATCTCACAGAGTTACAACTTTCTCTTCAAGAAGCCTTTCGCTAAGGCTGTTCTTGTGGAATTGGCAAAGGGATATTTGGAAGCCCATAGAGGGCTATGGTGAAAAAAGAATTATCTTCCGTTCAAAACTGGAAAGAAGCTTTCTGAGAAACTGCTCTGTGTTCTGTAAATTCATCTCACAGAGTTACATCTTTCTGTTGAAGAAGCCTTTCGCTAAGGCTGTTCTTGTGGAATTGGCAAAGGGATATTTGGAAGCCCATAGAGGGCTATGGTGAAAAAGGAAATATCTTCCGTTCAAAACTGGAAAGAAGCTTTCTGAGAAACTGCTCTGTGTTCTGTTAATTCATCTCACAGAGTTACATCTTTCCCTTCAAGAAGCCTTTCGCTAAGGCTGTTCTTGTGGAATTGGCAAAGGGATATTTGGAAGCCCATAGAGGGCTATGGTGAAAAAGGAAATATCTTCCGTTCAAAACTGGAAAGAAGCTTTCTGAAAAACTGCTCTGTGTTCTCTTAATTCATCTCACAGAGTTACATCTTTCCCTTCAATGAGCCTTTCGCTAAGGCTGTTCTTGTGGAATTGACAAAGGGATATTTGGAAGCCCATAGAGGGCTATGGTGAAAAAGGAAATATCTTCCGTTTAAAACTTAAAAGAAGCTTTCTCAGAAACTGCTCTCTGTTCTGTTAATTCATCTCACAGAGTTACATCTTTCCGTTGAAGAAACCTTTCGCTAAGGCTGTTCTTGTGGAATTGGAAAAGGGATATTTGGAAGCCCATAGAGGGCTATGGTGAAAAAGGAAATATCTTCCGTTCAAAATTGGAAAGAAGCTTTCTGAGAAACTGCTCTGTGTTCTGTTAATTCATCTCACAGAGTTACATCTTTCTCTTCAAGAAGCCTTTCGCTAAGGCTGTTCTTGTGGAATTGGCAAAGGGATATTTGGAAGCCCATAGAGGGCTATGGTGAAAAAGGAAATATCTTCCGTTCAAAACTGGAAAGAAGCTTTCTGAGAAACTGCTCTATGTTCTGTTAATTCATCTCACAGAGTTACATCTTTCCCTTCAAGAAGCCTTTCGCTAAGGCTGTTCTTGTGGAATTGGCAAAGGGATATTTGGAAGCCCACAGAGGGCTATGGTGAAAAAGGAATTATCTTCCGTTCAAATCTGGAAAGAAGTTTTCTGAGAAACTGCTCTGTGTTCTGTTAATTCATCTCACAGAGTTACATCTATCCCTTCAAGAAACCTTTCGCTAAAGCAGTTGTTGTGAAATTGGCAAAGGGATATTTGGAAGCCCATAGAGGGCTATGGTGAAAAAGGAGATATCTTCCGTTCAAAACTGGAAAGAAGCTTTCTGAGAAACTGCTCTGTGTTCTGTTAATTCATCTCACAGAGTTACATCTTTCCCTTCAAGAAGCCTTTCGCTAAGGCTGTTCTTGTGGAATTGGCAAAGGGATATTTGGAAGCCCATTGAGGGCTATGGTGAAAAAGGAAATATCTTCCGTTCAAAACTGGAAAGAAGCTTTCTGAGAAACTGCTCTGTGTTCTGTTAATTCATCTCACAGAGTTACATCTTTCCCTTCAAGAAGCCATTCGCTAAGGCTGTTCTTGTGGAATTGGCAAAGGGATATTTGGAAGCCCATAGAGGGCTATGGTGAAAAAGGAAATATCTTCCGTTCAAAATTGGAAAGAAGCTTTCTGAGAAACTGCTCTGTGTTCTGTTAATTCATCTCACAGAGTTACATCTTTCCCTTCAAGAAGCCTTTCGCTAAGGCTGTTCTTGTGGAATTGGCAAAGGGATATTTGGAAGCCCATTGAGGGCTATGGTGAAAAAGGAAATATCTTCCGTTCAAAACTGGAAAGAAGCTTTCTGAGAAACTGCTCTGTGTTCTGTTAATTCATCTCACAGAGTTACATCTTTCCCTTCAAGAAGCCATTCGCTAAGGCTGTTCTTGTGGAATTGGCAAAGGGATATTTGGAAGCCCATAGAGGGCTATGGTGAAAAAGGAAATATCTTCCGTTCAAAATTGGAAAGAAGCTTTCTGAGAAACTGCTCTGTGTTCTGTTAATTCATCTCACAGAGTTACATCTTTCCCTTCAAGAAGCCTTTCGCTAAGGCTGTTCTTGTGGAATTGGCAAAGGGATATTTGGAAGCCCATAGAGCGCTATGGTGAAAAAGGAAATATCTTCCGTTCAAAATTGGAAAGAAGCTTTCTGAGAAACTGCTCTGTGTTCTGTTAATTCATCTAACAGAGTTACATCTTTCCCTTCAAGAAGCCTTTCGCTAAGGCTGTTCTTGTGGAATTGGCAAAGGGATATTTGGAAGCCCATAGAGAGCTATGGTGAAAAAGGAAATATCTTCCGTTCAAAACTGGAAAGAAGCTTTCTGAGAAACTGCTCTGTGTTCTGTTAATTCATCTCACAGAGTTACATCTTTCTCTTCAAGAAGCCTTTCGCTAAGGATATTCTTGTGGAATTGGCAAAGGGATATTTGGAAGCCCATAGAGGGCTATGGTGAAAAAGGAAATATCTTCCGTTCAAAACTGGAAAGAAGCTTTCTGAGAAACTGCTCTGTGTTCTGTTAATTCATCTCACAGAGTTACATCTTTCCCTTCAAGAAGCCTTTCGCTAAGGCTGTTCTTGTGGAATTGGCAAAGGGATATTTGGAAGCCCATAGAGGGCTATGGTGAAACAGGAAATATCTTCCGTTCAAATCTGGAAAGAAGCTTTCTGAGAAACTGCTCTGTTCTGTTAATTCATCTCACAGAGTTACATCTTTCCCTTCAAGAAACCTTTCGCTAAGGCTGTTCTTGTGGAATTGGCAAAGGGATATTTGGTAGCCCATAGAGGGCTATGGTGAAACAGGAAATATTTTCCGTTCAAACCTGGAAAGAAGCTTTCTGAGAAACTGCTCTGTGTTAATTCATCTCACAGAGTTACATCTTTCTCTTCAAGAAGCCTTTCGCTAAGGCTGTTCTTGTGGAATTGGCAAAGGTATATTTGGAAGCCCATAGAGGGCTATGGTGAAAAAGGAAATATCTTCCGTTCAAAACTGAAAAGTAGCTTTCTGAGAAACTGCTCTGAGTTCTGTTAATTCATCTCTCAGAGTTACATCTTTCTCTTGAAGAAGGCTTTCGCTAAGGCTGTTCTTGTGGAATTGGCAAAGGGATATTTGGAAGCCCATTGAGGGCTATGGTGAAAAAGGAAATATCTTCCGTTCAAAACTGGAAAGAAGCTTTCTGAGAAACTGCTCTGTGTTCTGTTAATTCATCTCACAGAGTTACAACTTTCTCTTCAAGAAGCCTTTCGCTAAGGCTGTTCTTGTGGAATTGGCAAAGGAATATTTGGAAGCCCATAGAGAGCTGTGGTGAAAAAGGAATTATCTTCCGTTCAAAACTGGAAAGAAGCTTTCTGAGAAACTGCTCTGTGTTCTGTTAATTCATCTCACAGAGTTACATCTTTCTGTTGAAGAAGCCTTTCGCTAAGGCTGTTCTTGTGGAATTGGAAAAGGGATATTTGGAAGCCCTTAGAGGGCTATGGTGAAAAAGGAAATATCTTCCGTTCAAAACTGCAAAGAAGCTTTCTGAGAAACTGCTCTGTGTTCTGTTAATTCATCTCACAGAGTTACAACTTTCTCTTCAAGAAGCCTTTCGCTAAGGCTGTTCTTGTGGAATTGGCAAAGGGATATTTGGAAGCCCATAGAGGGCTATGGTGAAAAAAGAATTATCTTCCGTTCAAAACTGGAAAGAAGCTTTCTGAGAAACTGCTCTGTGTTCTGTAAATTCATCTCACAGAGTTACATCTTTCTGTTGAAGAAGCCTTTCGCTAAGGCTGTTCTTGTGGAATTGGCAAAGGGATATTTGGAAGCCCATAGAGGGCTATGGTGAAAAAGGAAATATCTTCCGTTCAAAACTGGAAAGAAGCTTTCTGAGAAACTGCTCTGTGTTCTGTTAATTCATCTCACAGAGTTACATCTTTCCCTTCAAGAAGCCTTTCGCTAAGGCTGTTCTTGTGGAATTGGCAAAGGGATATTTGGAAGCCCATAGAGGGCTATGGTGAAAAAGGAAATATCTTCCGTTCAAAACTGGAAAGAAGCTTTCTGAAAAACTGCTCTGTGTTCTCTTAATTCATCTCACAGAGTTACATCTTTCCCTTCAATGAGCCTTTCGCTAAGGCTGTTCTTGTGGAATTGACAAAGGGATATTTGGAAGCCCATAGAGGGCTATGGTGAAAAAGGAAATATCTTCCGTTTAAAACTTAAAAGAAGCTTTCTCAGAAACTGCTCTCTGTTCTGTTAATTCATCTCACAGAGTTACATCTTTCCGTTGAAGAAACCTTTCGCTAAGGCTGTTCTTGTGGAATTGGAAAAGGGATATTTGGAAGCCCATAGAGGGCTATGGTGAAAAAGGAAATATCTTCCGTTCAAAATTGGAAAGAAGCTTTCTGAGAAACTGCTCTGTGTTCTGTTAATTCATCTCACAGAGTTACATCTTTCTCTTCAAGAAGCCTTTCGCTAAGGCTGTTCTTGTGGAATTGGCAAAGGGATATTTGGAAGCCCATAGAGGGCTATGGTGAAAAAGGAAATATCTTCCGTTCAAAACTGGAAAGAAGCTTTCTGAGAAACTGCTCTATGTTCTGTTAATTCATCTCACAGAGTTACATCTTTCCCTTCAAGAAGCCTTTCGCTAAGGCTGTTCTTGTGGAATTGGCAAAGGGATATTTGGAAGCCCACAGAGGGCTATGGTGAAAAAGGAATTATCTTCCGTTCAAATCTGGAAAGAAGTTTTCTGAGAAACTGCTCTGTGTTCTGTTAATTCATCTCACAGAGTTACATCTATCCCTTCAAGAAACCTTTCGCTAAAGCAGTTCTTGTGAAATTGGCAAAGGGATATTTGGAAGCCCATAGAGGGCTATGGTGAAAAAGGAGATATCTTCCGTTCAAAACTGGAAAGAAGCTTTCTGAGAAACTGCTCTGTGTTCTGTTAATTCATCTCACAGAGTTACATCTTTCCCTTCAAGAAGCCTTTCGCTAAGGCTGTTCTTGTGGAATTGGCAAAGGGATATTTGGAAGCCCATTGAGGGCTATGGTGAAAAAGGAAATATCTTCCGTTCAAAACTGGAAAGAAGCTTTCTGAGAAACTGCTCTGTGTTCTGTTAATTCATCTCACAGAGTTACATCTTTCCCTTCAAGAAGCCATTCGCTAAGGCTGTTCTTGTGGAATTGGCAAAGGGATATTTGGAAGCCCATAGAGGGCTATGGTGAAAAAGGAAATATCTTCCGTTCAAAATTGGAAAGAAGCTTTCTGAGAAACTGCTCTGTGTTCTGTTAATTCATCTCACAGAGTTACATCTTTCCCTTCAAGAAGCCTTTCGCTAAGGCTGTTCTTGTGGAATTGGCAAAGGGATATTTGGAAGCCCATTGAGGGCTATGGTGAAAAAGGAAATATCTTCCGTTCAAAACTGGAAAGAAGCTTTCTGAGAAACTGCTCTGTGTTCTGTTAATTCATCTCACAGAGTTACATCTTTCCCTTCAAGAAGCCATTCGCTAAGGCTGTTCTTGTGGAATTGGCAAAGGGATATTTGGAAGCCCATAGAGGGCTATGGTGAAAAAGGAAATATCTTCCGTTCAAAATTGGAAAGAAGCTTTCTGAGAAACTGCTCTGTGTTCTGTTAATTCATCTCACAGAGTTACATCTTTCCCTTCAAGAAGCCTTTCGCTAAGGCTGTTCTTGTGGAATTGGCAAAGGGATATTTGGAAGCCCATAGAGCGCTATGGTGAAAAAGGAAATATCTTCCGTTCAAAATTGGAAAGAAGCTTTCTGAGAAACTGCTCTGTGTTCTGTTAATTCATCTAACAGAGTTACATCTTTCCCTTCAAGAAGCCTTTCGCTAAGGCTGTTCTTGTGGAATTGGCAAAGGGATATTTGGAAGCCCATAGAGAGCTATGGTGAAAAAGGAAATATCTTCCGTTCAAAACTGGAAAGAAGCTTTCTGAGAAACTGCTCTGTGTTCTGTTAATTCATCTCACAGAGTTACATCTTTCTCTTCAAGAAGCCTTTCGCTAAGGATATTCTTGTGGAATTGGCAAAGGGATATTTGGAAGCCCATAGAGGGCTATGGTGAAAAAGGAAATATCTTCCGTTCAAAACTGGAAAGAAGCTTTCTGAGAAACTGCTCTGTGTTCTGTTAATTCATCTCACAGAGTTACATCTTTCCCTTCAAGAAGCCTTTCGCTAAGGCTGTTCTTGTGGAATTGGCAAAGGGATATTTGGAAGCCCATAGAGGGCTATGGTGAAACAGGAAATATCTTCCGTTCAAATCTGGAAAGAAGCTTTCTGAGAAACTGCTCTGTTCTGTTAATTCATCTCACAGAGTTACATCTTTCCCTTCAAGAAACCTTTCGCTAAGGCTGTTCTTGTGGAATTGGCAAAGGGATATTTGGTAGCCCATAGAGGGCTATGGTGAAACAGGAAATATTTTCCGTTCAAACCTGGAAAGAAGCTTTCTGAGAAACTGCTCTGTGTTAATTCATCTCACAGAGTTACATCTTTCTCTTCAAGAAGCCTTTCGCTAAGGCTGTTCTTGTGGAATTGGCAAAGGTATATTTGGAAGCCCATAGAGGGCTATGGTGAAAAAGGAAATATCTTCCGTTCAAAACTGAAAAGTAGCTTTCTGAGAAACTGCTCTGAGTTCTGTTAATTCATCTCTCAGAGTTACATCTTTCTCTTGAAGAAGGCTTTCGCTAAGGCTGTTCTTGTGGAATTGGCAAAGGGATATTTGGAAGCCCATTGAGGGCTATGGTGAAAAAGGAAATATCTTCCGTTCAAAACTGGAAAGAAGCTTTCTGAGAAACTGCTCTGTGTTCTGTTAATTCATCTCACAGAGTTACAACTTTCTCTTCAAGAAGCCTTTCGCTAAGGCTGTTCTTGTGGAATTGGCAAAGGAATATTTGGAAGCCCATAGAGAGCTGTGGTGAAAAAGGAATTATCTTCCGTTCAAAACTGGAAAGAAGCTTTCTGAGAAACTGCTCTGTGTTCTGTTAATTCATCTCACAGAGTTACATCTTTCTGTTGAAGAAGCCTTTCGCTAAGGCTGTTCTTGTGGAATTGGAAAAGGGATATTTGGAAGCCCTTAGAGGGCTATGGTGAAAAAGGAAATATCTTCCGTTCAAAACTGCAAAGAAGCTTTCTGAGAAACTGCTCTGTGTTCTGTTAATTCATCTCACAGAGTTACAACTTTCTCTTCAAGAAGCCTTTCGCTAAGGCTGTTCTTGTGGAATTGGCAAAGGGATATTTGGAAGCCCATAGAGGGCTATGGTGAAAAAAGAATTATCTTCCGTTCAAAACTGGAAAGAAGCTTTCTGAGAAACTGCTCTGTGTTCTGTAAATTCATCTCACAGAGTTACATCTTTCTGTTGAAGAAGCCTTTCGCTAAGGCTGTTCTTGTGGAATTGGCAAAGGGATATTTGGAAGCCCATAGAGGGCTATGGTGAAAAAGGAAATATCTTCCGTTCAAAACTGGAAAGAAGCTTTCTGAGAAACTGCTCTGTGTTCTGTTAATTCATCTCACAGAGTTACATCTTTCCCTTCAAGAAGCCTTTCGCTAAGGCTGTTCTTGTGGAATTGGCAAAGGGATATTTGGAAGCCCATAGAGGGCTATGGTGAAAAAGGAAATATCTTCCGTTCAAAACTGGAAAGAAGCTTTCTGAAAAACTGCTCTGTGTTCTCTTAATTCATCTCACAGAGTTACATCTTTCCCTTCAATGAGCCTTTCGCTAAGGCTGTTCTTGTGGAATTGACAAAGGGATATTTGGAAGCCCATAGAGGGCTATGGTGAAAAAGGAAATATCTTCCGTTTAAAACTTAAAAGAAGCTTTCTCAGAAACTGCTCTCTGTTCTGTTAATTCATCTCACAGAGTTACATCTTTCCGTTGAAGAAACCTTTCGCTAAGGCTGTTCTTGTGGAATTGGAAAAGGGATATTTGGAAGCCCATAGAGGGCTATGGTGAAAAAGGAAATATCTTCCGTTCAAAATTGGAAAGAAGCTTTCTGAGAAACTGCTCTGTGTTCTGTTAATTCATCTCACAGAGTTACATCTTTCTCTTCAAGAAGCCTTTCGCTAAGGCTGTTCTTGTGGAATTGGCAAAGGGATATTTGGAAGCCCATAGAGGGCTATGGTGAAAAAGGAAATATCTTCCGTTCAAAACTGGAAAGAAGCTTTCTGAGAAACTGCTCTGTGTTCTGTTAATTCATCTCACAGAGTTACATCTTTCCCTTCAAGAAGCCTTTCGCTAAGGCTGTTCTTGTGGAATTGGCAAAGGGATATTTGGAAGCCCACAGAGGGCTATGGTGAAAAAGGAATTATCTTCCGTTCAAATCTGGAAAGAAGTTTTCTGAGAAACTGCTCTGTGTTCTGTTAATTCATCTCACAGAGTTACATCTTTCCCTTCAAGAAACCTTTCGCTAAAGCAGTTCTTGTGAAATTGGCAAAGGGATATTTGGAAGCCCATAGAGGGCTATGGTGAAAAAGGAGATATCTTCCGTTCAAAACTGGAAAGAAGCTTTCTGAGAAACTGCTCTGTGTTCTGTTAATTCATCTCACAGAGTTACATCTTTCCCTTCAAGAAGCCTTTCGCTAAGGCTGTTCTTGTGGAATTGGCAAAGGGATATTTGGAAGCCCATTGAGGGCTATGGTGAAAAAGGAAATATCTTCCGTTCAAAACTGGAAAGAAGCTTTCTGAGAAACTGCTCTGTGTTCTGTTAATTCATCTCACAGAGTTACATCTTTCCCTTCAAGAAGCCTTTCGCTAAGGCTGTTCTTGTGGAATTGGCAAAGGGATATTTGGAAGCCCATAGAGGGCTATGGTGAAAAAGGAAATATCTTCCGTTCAAAACTGGAAAGAAGCTTTCTGAGAAACTGCTCTGTGTTCTGTTAATTCATCTCATAGAGTTACATCTTTCTCTTCAAGAAACCTTTCGCTAAGGCTGTTCTTGTGGAATTGGCAAAGGGATATTTGGAAGGCCATAGAGGGCTATGGTGAAAAAGGAATTATCTTCCGTTCAAAACTGGAAAGAATCTTTCTGAGAAACTGCTCTGTGTTCTGTTAATTCATCTCACAGAGTTACCTCTTTCCCTTCAAGAAGCCATTCGCTAAGGCTGTTCTTGTGGAATTGGCAAAGGGATATTTGGAAGCCCATAGAGGGCTACGGTGAAAAAGGAAATATCTTCCGTTCAAAATTGGAAAGAAGCTTTCTGAGAAACTGCTCTGTGTTCTGTTAATTCATCTCACAGAGTTACATCTTTCCCTTCAAGAAGCCTTTCGCTAAGGCTGTTCTTGTGGAATTGGCAAAGGGATATTTGGAAGCCCATAGAGGGCTATGGTGAAAAAGGAAATATCTTCCGTTCAAAATTGGAAAGAAGCTTTCTGAGAAACTGCTCTGTGTTCTGTTAATTCATCTCACAGAGTTACATCTTTCCCTTCAAGAAGCCTTTCGCTAAGGCTGTTCTTGTGGAATTGGCAAAGGGATATTTGGAAGCTCATTGAGAGCTATGGTGAAAAAGGAAATATCTTCCGTTCAAAACTGGAAAGAAGCTTTCTGAGAAACTGCTCTGTGTTCTGTAAATTC
The DNA here is from genome assembly GCF_047675955.1 of Chlorocebus sabaeus. Classification (NCBI taxonomy): domain Eukaryota; kingdom Metazoa; phylum Chordata; class Mammalia; order Primates; family Cercopithecidae; genus Chlorocebus; species Chlorocebus sabaeus. The sequence goes on along the minus strand of NW_027326946.1, from coordinate 666,882 downwards.
ATCTCACAGAGTTACATCTTTCTCTTCAAGAAGCCTTTCGCTAAGGCTATTCTTGTGGAATTGGCAAAGGGATATTTGGAAGCCCATAGAGGGCTATGGTGAAAAAGGAAATATCTTCCGTTCAAAACTGGAAAGAAGCTTTCTGAGAAACTGCTCTGTGTTCTGTTAATTCATCTCACAGAGTTACATCTTTCCCTTCAAGAAGCCTTTCGCTAAGGCTGTTCTTCTGGAATTGGCAAAGGGATATTTGGAAGCCCATAGAGGGCTATGGTGAAACAGGAAATATCTTCCGTTCAAATCTGGAAAGAAGCTTTCTGAGAAACTGCTCTGTGTTCTGTTAATTCATCTCACAGAGTTACATCTTTCCCTTCAAGAAACCTTTCGCTAAAGCAGTTCTTGTGAAATTGGCAAAGGGATATTTCGAAGCCCATAGAGGGCTATGGTGAAAAAGGAGATATCTTCCGTTCAAAACTGGAAAGAAGCTTTCTGAGAAACTGCTCTGTGTTCTGTTAATTCATCTCACAGGGTTACATCTTTCCCTTCAAGAAGCCTTTCGCTAAGGCTGTTCTTGTGGAATTGGCAAAGGGATATTTGGAAGCCCATTGAGGGCTATGGTGAAAAAGGAAATATCTTCCGTTCAAAACTGGAAAGAAGCTTTCTGAGAAACTGCTCTGTGTTCTGTTAATTCATCTCACAGAGTTACATCTTTCCCTTCAAGAAGCCTTTCGCTAAGGCTGTTCTTGTGGAATTGGCAAAGGGATATTTGGAAGCCCATAGAGGGCTATGGTGAAAAAGGAAATATCTTCCGTTCAAAACTGGAAAGAAGCTTTCTGAGAAACTGCTCTGTGTTCTGTTAATTCATCTCATAGAGTTACATCTTTCTCTTCAAGAAACCTTTCGCTAAGGCTGTTCTTGTGGAATTGGCAAAGGGATATTTGGAAGCCCATAGAGGGCTATGGTGAAAAAGGAATTATCTTCCGTTCAAAACTGGAAAGAAGCTTTCTGAGAAACTGCTCTGTGTTCTCTTAATTCATCTCACAGAGTTACATCTTTCCCTTCAAGAAGCCATTCGCTAAGGCTGTTCTTGTGGAATTGGCAAAGGGATATTTGGAAGCCCATAGAGGGCTATGGTGAAAAAGGAAATATCCTCCGTTCAAAATTGGAAAGAAGCTTTCTGAGAAACTGCTCTGTGTTCTGTTAATTCATCTCACAGAGTTACATCTTTCCCTTCAAGAAGCCTTTCGCTAAGGCTGTTCTTGTGGAATTGGCAAAGGGATATTTGGAAGCCCATAGAGCGCTATGGTGAAAAAGGAATTATCTTCCGTTCAAAATTGGAAAGAAGCTTTCTGAGAAACTGCTCTGTGTTCTGTTAATTCATCTCACAGAGTTACATCTTTCCCTTCAAGAAGCCTTTCGCTAAGGCTGTTCTTGTGGAATTGGCAAAGGGATATTTGGAAGCCCATAGAGAGCTATGGTGAAAAAGGAAATATCTTCCGTTCAAAACTGGAAAGAAGCTTTCTGAGAAACTGCTCTGTGTTCTGTTAATTCATCTCACAGAGTTACATCTTTCTCTTCAAGAAGCCTTTCGCTAAGGCTATTCTTGTGGAATTGGCAAAGGGATATTTGGAAGCCCATAGAGGGCTATGGTGAAAAAGGAAATATCTTCCGTTCAAAACTGGAAAGAAGCTTTCTGAGAAACTGCTCTGTGTTCTGTTAATTCATCTCACAGAGTTACATCTTTCCCTTCAAGAAGCCTTTCGCTAAGGCTGTTCTTGTGGAATTGGCAAAGGGATATTTGGAAGCCCATAGAGGGCTATGGTGAAACAGGAAATATCTTCCGTTCAAATCTGGAAAGAAGCTTTCTGAGAAACTGCTCTGTTCTGTTAATTCATCTCACAGAGTTACATCTTTCCCTTCAAGAAACCTTTCGCTAAGGCTGTTCTTGTGGAATTGGCAAAGGGATATTTGGAAGCCCATAGAGGGCTATGGTGAAACAGGAAATATTTTCCGTTCAAACCTGGAAAGAAGCTTTCTGAGAAACTGCTCTGTGTTAATTCATCTCACAGAGTTACATCTTTCTCTTCAAGAAGCCTTTCGCTAAGGCTGTTCTTGTGGAATTGGCAAAGGTATATTTGGAAGCCCATAGAGGGCTATGGTGAAAAAGGAAATATCTTCCGTTCAAAACTGAAAAGTAGCTTTCTGAGAAACTGCTCTGAGTTCTGTTAATTCATCTCTCAGAGTTACATCTTTCTCTTGAAGAAGCCTTTCGCTAAGGCTGTTCTTGTGGAATTGGCAAAGGGATATTTGGAAGCCCATTGAGGGCTATGGTGAAAAAGGAAATATCTTCCGTTCAAAACTGGAAAGAAGCTTTCTGAGAAACTGCTCTGTGTTCTGTTAATTCATCTCACAGAGTTACAACTTTCTCTTCAAGAAGCCTTTCGCTAAGGCTGTTCTTGTGGAATTGGCAAAGGGATATTTGGAAGCCCATAGAGGGCTATGGTGAAAAAGGAATTATCTTCCGTTCAAAACTGGAAAGAAGCTTTCTGAGAAACTGCTCTGTGTTCTGTTAATTCATCTCACAGAGTTACATCTTTCTGTTGAAGAAGCCTTTCGCTAAGGCTGTTCTTGTGGAATTGGCAAAGGGATATTTGGAAGCCCTTAGAGGGCTATGGTGAAAAAGGAAATATCTTCCGTTCAAAACTGGAAAGAAGCTTTCTGAGAAACTGCTCTGTGTTCTGTTAATTCATCTCACAGAGTTACAACTTTCTCTTCAAGAAGCCTTTCGCTAAGGCTGTTCTTGTGGAATTGGCAAAGGGATATTTGGAAGCCCATAGAGGGCTATGGTGAAAAAGGAATTATCTTCCGTTCAAAACTGGAAAGAAGCTTTCTGAGAAACTGCTCTGTGTTCTGTTAATTCATCTCACAGAGTTACATCTTTCTGTTGAAGAAGCCTTTCACTAAGGCTGTTCTTGTGGAATTGGCAAAGGGATATTTGGAAGCCCATAGAGGTCTATGGTGAAAAAGGAAATATCTTCCGTTCAAAACTGGAAAGAAGCTTTCTGAGAAACTGCTCTGTGTTCTGTTAATTCATCTCACAGAGTTACATCTTTCCCTTCAAGAAGCCTTTCGCTAAGGCTGTTCTTGTGGAATTGGCAAAGGGATATTTGGAAGCCCATAGAGGGCTATGGTGAAAAAGGAAATATCTTCCGTTCAAAATTGGAAAGAAGCTTTCTGAGAAACTGCTCTGTGTTCTGTCAATTCATCTCACAGAGTTACATCTTTCCCTTCAAGAAGCCTTTCGCTAAGGCTGTTCTTGTGGAATTGGCAATGGGATATTTGGAAGCCCATAGAGAGCTATGGTGAAAAAGGAAATATCTTCCGTTCAAAACTGGAAAGAAGCTTTCTGAGAAACTGCTCTGTGTTCTGTTAATTCATCTCACAGAGTTACATCTTTCTCTTCAAGAAGCCTTTCGCTAAGGCTATTCTTGTCGAATTGGCAAAGGGATATTTGGAAGCCCATAGAGGGCTATGGTGAAAAAGGAAATATCTTCCGTTCAAAACTGGAAAGAAGCTTTCTGAGAAACTGCTCTGTGTTCTGTTAATTCATCTCACAGAGTTACATCTTTCCCTTCAAGAAGCCTTTCGCTAAGGCTGTTCTTGTGGAATTGGCAAAGGGATATTTGGAAGCCCATAGAGGGCTATGGTGAAACAGGAAATATCTTCCGTTCAAATCCGGAAAGAAGCTTTCTGAGAAACTGCTCTGTGTTCTGTTAATTCGTCTCACAGAGTTACATCTTTCCCTTCAAGAAACCTTTCGCTAAGGCTGTTCTTGTGGAATTGGCAAAGGGATATTTGGAAGCCCATAGAGGGCTATGGTGAAAGAGGAAATATTTTCCGTTCAAACCTGGAAAGAAGCTTTCTGAGAAACTGCTCTGTGTTAATTCATCTCACAGAGTTACATCTTTCTCTTCAAGAAGCCTTTCGCTAAGGCTGTTCTTGTGGAATTGGCAAAGGGATATTTGGAAGCCCATAGAGGGCTATGGTGAAAAAGGAAATATCTTCCGTTCAAAACTGAAAAGTAGCTTTCTGAGAAACTGCTCTGTGTTCTGTTAATTCATCTCTCAGAGTTACATCTTTCTCTTGAAGAAGCCTTTCGCTAAGGCTGTTCTTGTGGAATTGGCAAAGGGATATTTGGAAGCCCATTGAGGGCTATGGTGAAAAAGGAAATATCTTCCGTTCAAAACTGGAAAGAAGCTTTCTGAGAAACTGCTCTGTGTTCTGTTAATTCATCTCACAGAGTTACAACTTTCTCTTCAAGAAGCCTTTCCCTAAGGCTGTTCTTGTGGAATTGGCAAAGGGATATTTGGAAGCCCATAGAGGGCTCTGGTGAAAAAGGAATTATCTTCCGTTCAAAACTGGAAAGAAGCTTCTGAGAAACTGCTCTGTGTTCTGTTAATTCATCTCACAGAGTTACATCTTTCTGTTGAAGAAGCCTTTCGCTAAGGCTGTTCTTGTGGAATTGGAAAAGGGATATTTGGAAGCCCTTAGAGGGCTATGGTGAAAAAAGGAAATATCTTCCGTTCAAAAGTGGAAAGAAGCTTTCTGAGAAACTGCTCTGTGTTCTGTTAATTCATCTCACAGAGTTACATCTTTCTCTTCAAGAAGCCTTTCGCTAAGGCTGTTCTTGTGGAATTGGCAAAGGGATATTTGGAAGCCCATAGAGGGCTATGGTGAAAAACGAAATATCTTCCGTTCAAAACTGGAAAGAAGCTTTCTGAGAAACTGCTCTGTGTTCTGTTAATTCATCTCACAGAGTTACATCTTTCCCTTCAAGAAGCCTTTCGCTAAGGCTGTTCTTGTGGAATTGGCAAAGGGATATTTGGAAGCCCATAGAGGGCTATGGTGAAAAAGGAAATATCTTCCGTTCAAAACTGGAAAGAAGCTTTCTGAGAAACTGCTCTGTGTTCTGTTAATTCATCTCACAGTGTTACATCTTTCCCTTCAAGAAGCCTTTCGCTAAGGCTGTTCTTGTGGAATTGGCAAAGGGATATTTGGAAGCCCATAGAGGGCTATGGTGAAAAAGGAAATATCTTCCGTTCAAAACTGGAAAGAAGCTTTCTGAGAAACTGCTCTGTGTTCTGTTAATTCATCTCACAGAGTTACATCTTTCCCTTCAAGAAGCCTTTCGCTAAGGCTGTTCTTGTGGAATTGGCAAAGGGATATTTGGAAGCCCATAGTGGGCTATGGTGAAACAGGAAATATCTTCCGTTCAAATCTGGAAAGAAGCTTTCTGAGAAACTGCTCTGTGTTCTGTTAATTCATCTCACAGAGTTACATATTTCCCTTCAAGAAACCTTTCACTAAGGCTGTTCTTGTGGAATTGGCAAAGGGATATTTGGAAGCCCATAGAGGGCTATGGTGAAACAGGAAGTATTTTCCGTTCAAACCTGGAAAGAAGCTTTCTGAGAAACTGCTCTGTGTTAATTCATCTCACAGAGTTACATCTTTCTCTTCAAGAAGCCTTTCGCTAAGGCTGTTCTTGTGGAATTGGCAAAGGGATATTTGGAAGCCCATTGAGGGCTATGGGAAAAAAGGAAATATCTTCCGTTCAAAACTGGAAAGAAGCTTTCTGAGAAACTGCTCCGTGTTCTGTTAATTCATCTCACAGAGTTACAACTTTCTCTTCAAGAAGCCTTTCGCTAAGGCTGTTCTTGTGGAATTGGCAAAGGGATATTTGGAAGACCATAGAGGGCTATGGTGAAAAAGGAATTATCTTCCGTTCAAAACTGGAAAGAAGCTTTCTGAGAAACTGCTCTGTATTCTGTTAATTCATCTCACAGAGTTACATCTTTCTGTGGAAGAAGCCTTTCGCTAAGGCTGTTCTTGTGGAATTGGCAAAGGGATATTTGGAAGCCCTTAGAGGGCTATGGTGAAAAAGGAAATATCTTCCGTTCAAAACTGGAAAGAAGCTTTCTGAGAAACTGCTCTGTGTTCTGTTAATTCATCTCACAGAGTTACATCTTTCTCTTCAAGAAGCCTTTCGCTAAGGCTGTTCTTGTGGAATTGGCAAAGGGATATTTGGAAGCCCATAGAGGGCTATGGTGAAACAGGAAATATCTTCCGTTCAAATCTGGAAAGAAGCTTTCTGAGAAACTGCTCTGTGTTCTGTTAATTCATCTCACAGAGTTATATCTTTCCCTTCAAGAAACCTTTCGCTAAAGCAGTTCTTGTGAAATTGGCAAAGGGATATTTGGAAGCCCATAGAGGGCTATGGTGAAACAGGAAATATCTTACGTTCAAATCTGGAAAGAAGCTTTCTGAGAAACTGCTCTGTGTTCTGTTAATTCATCTCATAGAGTTACATCTTTCTCTTCAAGAAGCCTTACGCTAACGCTGTTCTTGTGGAATTGGCAAAGGGATATTTGGAAGCCCATAGAGGGCTATGGTGAAAAAGGAATTATCTTCCGTTCAAAACTGGAAAGAAGCTTTCTGAGAAACTGCTCTGTGTTCTGTTAATTCATCTCACAGAGTTACATCTTTCCCTTCAAGAAGCCTTTCGCTAAGGCTGTTCTTGTGGAATTGGCAAAGGGATATTTGGAAGCCCATAGAGGGCTATGGTGAAAAAGGAAATATCTTCCGTTCAAAATTGGAAAGAAGCTTTCTGAGAAACTGCTCTGTGTTCTGTCAATTCATCTCACAGAGTTACATCTTTCCCTTCAAGAAGCCTTTCGCTAAGGCTGTTCTTGTGGAATTGGCAATGGGATATTTGGAAGCCCATAGAGAGCTATGGTGAAAAAGGAAATATCTTCCGTTCAAAACTGGAAAGAAGCTTTCTGAGAAACTGCTCTGTGTTCTGTTAATTCATCTCACAGAGTTACATCTTTCTCTTCAAGAAGCCTTTCGCTAAGGCTATTCTTGTCGAATTGGCAAAGGGATATTTGGAAGCCCATAGAGGGCTATGGTGAAAAAGGAAATATCTTCCGTTCAAAACTGGAAAGAAGCTTTCTGAGAAACTGCTCTGTGTTCTGTTAATTCATCTCACAGAGTTACATCTTTCCCTTCAAGAAGCCTTTCGCTAAGGCTGTTCTTGTGGAATTGGCAAAGGGATATTTGGAAGCCCATAGAGGGCTATGGTGAAACAGGAAATATCTTCCGTTCAAATCCGGAAAGAAGCTTTCTGAGAAACTGCTCTGTGTTCTGTTAATTCGTCTCACAGAGTTACATCTTTCCCTTCAAGAAACCTTTCGCTAAGGCTGTTCTTGTGGAATTGGCAAAGGGATATTTGGAAGCCCATAGAGGGCTATGGTGAAAGAGGAAATATTTTCCGTTCAAACCTGGAAAGAAGCTTTCTGAGAAACTGCTCTGTGTTAATTCATCTCACAGAGTTACATCTTTCTCTTCAAGAAGCCTTTCGCTAAGGCTGTTCTTGTGGAATTGGCAAAGGGATATTTGGAAGCCCATAGAGGGCTATGGTGAAAAAGGAAATATCTTCCGTTCAAAACTGAAAAGTAGCTTTCTGAGAAACTGCTCTGTGTTCTGTTAATTCATCTCTCAGAGTTACATCTTTCTCTTGAAGAAGCCTTTCGCTAAGGCTGTTCTTGTGGAATTGGCAAAGGGATATTTGGAAGCCCATTGAGGGCTATGGTGAAAAAGGAAATATCTTCCGTTCAAAACTGGAAAGAAGCTTTCTGAGAAACTGCTCTGTGTTCTGTTAATTCATCTCACAGAGTTACAACTTTCTCTTCAAGAAGCCTTTCCCTAAGGCTGTTCTTGTGGAATTGGCAAAGGGATATTTGGAAGCCCATAGAGGGCTCTGGTGAAAAAGGAATTATCTTCCGTTCAAAACTGGAAAGAAGCTTCTGAGAAACTGCTCTGTGTTCTGTTAATTCATCTCACAGAGTTACATCTTTCTGTTGAAGAAGCCTTTCGCTAAGGCTGTTCTTGTGGAATTGGAAAAGGGATATTTGGAAGCCCTTAGAGGGCTATGGTGAAAAAAGGAAATATCTTCCGTTCAAAAGTGGAAAGAAGCTTTCTGAGAAACTGCTCTGTGTTCTGTTAATTCATCTCACAGAGTTACATCTTTCTCTTCAAGAAGCCTTTCGCTAAGGCTGTTCTTGTGGAATTGGCAAAGGGATATTTGGAAGCCCATAGAGGGCTCTGGTGAAAAACGAAATATCTTCCGTTCAAAACTGGAAAGAAGCTTTCTGAGAAACTGCTCTGTGTTCTGTTAATTCATCTCACAGAGTTACATCTTTCCCTTCAAGAAGCCTTTCGCTAAGGCTGTTCTTGTGGAATTGGCAAAGGGATATTTGGAAGCCCATAGAGGGCTATGGTGAAAAAGGAAATATCTTCCGTTCAAAACTGGAAAGAAGCTTTCTGAGAAACTGCTCTGTGTTCTGTTAATTCATCTCACAGTGTTACATCTTTCCCTTCAAGAAGCCTTTCGCTAAGGCTGTTCTTGTGGAATTGGCAAAGGGATATTTGGAAGCCCATAGAGGGCTATGGTGAAAAAGGAAATATCTTCCGTTCAAAACTGGAAAGAAGCTTTCTGAGAAACTGCTCTGTGTTCTGTTAATTCATCTCACAGAGTTACATCTTTCCCTTCAAGAAGCCTTTCGCTAAGGCTGTTCTTGTGGAATTGGCAAAGGGATATTTGGAAGCCCATAGTGGGCTATGGTGAAACAGGAAATATCTTCCGTTCAAATCTGGAAAGAAGCTTTCTGAGAAACTGCTCTGTGTTCTGTTAATTCATCTCACAGAGTTACATATTTCCCTTCAAGAAACCTTTCACTAAGGCTGTTCTTGTGGAATTGGCAAAGGGATATTTGGAAGCCCATAGAGGGCTATGGTGAAACAGGAAGTATTTTCCGTTCAAACCTGGAAAGAAGCTTTCTGAGAAACTGCTCTGTGTTAATTCATCTCACAGAGTTACATCTTTCTCTTCAAGAAGCCTTTCGCTAAGGCTGTTCTTGTGGAATTGGCAAAGGGATATTTGGAAGCCCATTGAGGGCTATGGGAAAAAAGGAAATATCTTCCGTTCAAAACTGGAAAGAAGCTTTCTGAGAAACTGCTCCGTGTTCTGTTAATTCATCTCACAGAGTTACAACTTTCTCTTCAAGAAGCCTTTCGCTAAGGCTGTTCTTGTGGAATTGGCAAAGGGATATTTGGAAGACCATAGAGGGCTATGGTGAAAAAGGAATTATCTTCCGTTCAAAACTGGAAAGAAGCTTTCTGAGAAACTGCTCTGTATTCTGTTAATTCATCTCACAGAGTTACATCTTTCTGTGGAAGAAGCCTTTCGCTAAGGCTGTTCTTGTGGAATTGGCAAAGGGATATTTGGAAGCCCTTAGAGGGCTATGGTGAAAAAGGAAATATCTTCCGTTCAAAACTGGAAAGAAGCTTTCTGAGAAACTGCTCTGTGTTCTGTTAATTCATCTCACAGAGTTACATCTTTCTCTTCAAGAAGCCTTTCGCTAAGGCTGTTCTTGTGGAATTGGCAAAGGGATATTTGGAAGCCCATAGAGGGCTATGGTGAAACAGGAAATATCTTCCGTTCAAATCTGGAAAGAAGCTTTCTGAGAAACTGCTCTGTGTTCTGTTAATTCATCTCACAGAGTTATATCTTTCCCTTCAAGAAACCTTTCGCTAAAGCAGTTCTTGTGAAATTGGCAAAGGGATATTTGGAAGCCCATAGAGGGCTATGGTGAAACAGGAAATATCTTACGTTCAAATCTGGAAAGAAGCTTTCTGAGAAACTGCTCTGTGTTCTGTTAATTCATCTCATAGAGTTACATCTTTCTCTTCAAGAAGCCTTACGCTAACGCTGTTCTTGTGGAATTGGCAAAGGGATATTTGGAAGCCCATAGAGGGCTATGGTGAAAAAGGAATTATCTTCCGTTCAAAACTGGAAAGAAGCTTTCTGAGAAACTGCTCTGTGTTCTGTTAATTCAACTCACAGAGTTACATCTTTCCCTTCAAGAAGCCTTTCGCTAAGGCTGTTCTTGTGGAATTGGCAAAGGGATATTTGGAAGCCCATAGAGAGCTATGGTGAAAAAGGAAATATCTTCCGTTCAAAACTGGAAAGAAGCTTTCTGAGAAACTGCTCTGTGTTCTGTTAATTCATCTCACAGAGTTACAACTTTCTCTTCAAGAAGCCTTTTGCTAAGGCTGTTCTTGTGGAATTGGCAAAGGGATATTTGGAAGCCCATAGAGGGCTATGGTGAAAAAGGAATTATCTTCCGTTCAAAACTGGAAAGAAGCTTTCTGAGAAACTGCTCTGTGTTCTGTTAATTCATCTCACAGAGTTACATCTTTCTGTTGAAGAAGCCTTTCGCTAAGGCTGTTGTTGTGGAATTGGAAAAGGGATATTTGGAAGCCCTTAGGGGGCTATGGTGAAAAAGGAAATATCTTCCGTTCAAAACTGGAAAGAAGCTTTCTGAGAAACTGCTCTGTGTTCTGTTAATTCATCTCACAGAGTTACATCTTTCTCTTCAAGAAGCCTTTCGCTAAGGCTGTTCTTGTGGAATTGGCAAAGGGATATTTGGAAGCCCATAGAGGGCTATGGTGAAAAACGAAATATCTTCCGTTCAAAACTGGAAAGAAGCTTTCTGAGAAACTGCTCTGTGTTCTGTTAATTCATCTCACAGAGTTACATCTTTCCCTTCAAGAAGCCTTTCGCTAAGGCTGTTCTTGTGGAATTGGCAAAGGGATATTTGGATGCCCATAGAGGGACATGGTGAAAAAGGAAATATCTTCCGTTCAAAACTGGAAAGAAGCTTTCTGAGAAACTGCTCTGTGTTCTGTTAATTCATCTCACAGAGTTACATCTTTCCCTTCAAGAAGCCTTTCGCTAAGGCTGTTCTTGTGGAATTGGCAAAGGGATATTTGGAAGCCCATAGAGGGCTATGGTGAAAAAGGAAATATCTTCCGTTCAAAACTGGAAAGAAGCTTTCTGAGAAACTGCTCTGTGTTCTGTTAATTCATCTCACAGAGTTACATCTTTCCCTTCAAGAAGCCTTTCGCTAAGGCTGTTCTTGTGGAATTGGCAAAGGGATATTTGGAAGCCCATTGAGGGCTATGGTGAAAAAGGAAATATCTTCCGTTCAAAACTGGAAAGAAGCTTTCTGAGAAACTGCTCTGTGTTCTGTTAATTCATCTCACAGAGTTACATCTTTCTCTTCAAGAAGCCTTTCGCTAAGGCTGTTCTTGTGGAATGGGCAAAGAGATATTTGGAAGCCCATAGAGGGCTATGGTGAAAAAGGAAATATCTTCCGTTCAAAACTGGAAAGAAGCTTTCTGAGAAACTGCTCTGTGTTCTGTTAATTCATCTCACAGAGTTACATCTTTCCCTTCAAGAAGCCTTTCGCTAAGGCTGTTCTTGTGGAATTGGCAAAGGGATATTTGGAAGCCCATAGAGGTCTATGGTGAAACAGGAAATATCTTCCGTTCAAATCTGGAAAGAAGCTTTCTGAGAAACTGCTCTGTGTTCTGTTAATTCATCTCACAGAGTTACATCTTTCCCTTCAAGAAACCTTTCGCTAAAGCAGTTCTTGTGAAATTGGCAAAGGGATATTTGGAAGCCCATAGAGGGCTATGGTGAAAAAGGAAATATCGTCCGTTCAAAACTGGAAAGAAGCTTTCTGAGAAACTGCTCTGTGTTCTGTTAATTCATCTCACAGTGTTACATCTTTCCCTTCAAGAAGCCTTTCGCTAAGGCTGTTCTTGTGGAATTGGCAAAGGGATATTTGGAAGCCCATTGAGGGCTATGGTGAAAAAGGAAATATCTTCCGTTCAAAACTGGAAAGAAGCTTTCTGAGAAACTGCTCTGTGTTCTGTTAATTCATCTCACAGAGTTACATCTTTCCCTTCAAGAAGCCTTTCGCTAAGGCTGTTCTTGTGGAATTGGCAAAGGGATATTTGGAAGCCCATAGAGGGCTATGGTGATAAAGGAAATATCTTCCGTTCAAAACTGGAAAGAAGCTTTCTGAGAAACTGCTCTATGTTCTGTTAATTCATCTCACAGAGTTACATCTTTCCCTTCAAGAAGCCTTTCGCTAAGGCTGTTCTTGTGGAATTGGCAAAGGGATATTTGGAAGCCCATAGAGGGCTATGGTGAAAAAGGAAATATCTTCCGTTCAAAATTGGAAAGAAGCTTTCTGAGAAACTGCTCTGTGTTCTGTTAATTCATCTCACAGAGTTACATCTTTCCCTTCAAGAAGCCTTTCGCTAAGGCTGTTCTTGTGGAATTGGCAAAGGGATATTTGAAAGCCCATAGAGAGCTATGGTGAAAAAGGAAATATCTTCCGTTCAAAACTGGAAAGAAGCTTTCTGAGAAACTGCTCTGTGTTCTGTTAATTCATCTCACAGAGTTACATCTTTCTCTTCAAGAAGCCTTTCGCTAAGGCTATTCTTGTGGAATTGGCAAAGGGATATTTGGAAGCCCATAGAGGGCTATGGTGAAAAAGGAAATATCTTCCGTTCAAAACTGGAAAGAAGCTTTCTGAGAAACTGCTCTGTGTTCTGTTAATTCTTCTCACAGAGTTACATCTTTCCCTTCAAGAAGCCTTTCGCTAAGGCTGTTCTTGTGGAATTGGCAAAGGGATATTTGGAAGCCCATAGAGGGCTATGGTGAAACAGGAAATATCTTCCGTTCAAATCTGGAAAGAAGCTTTCTGAGAAACTGCTCTGTGTTCTGTTAATTCATCTCACAGAGTTACATCTTTCCCTTCAAGAAACCTTTCGCTAAGGCTGTTCTTGTGGAATTGGCAAAGGGATATTTGGAAGCCCATAGAGGGCTATGGTGAAACAGGAAATATTTTCCGTTCAAACCTGGAAAGAAGCTTTCTGAGAAACTGCTCTGTGTTAATTCATCTCACAGAGTTACATCTTTCTCTTCAAGAAGCCTGTCGCTAAGGCTGTTCTTGTGGAATTGGCAAAGGGATATTTGGAAGCCCATAGAGGGCTATGGTGAAAAAGGAAATATCTTCCGTTCAAAACTGAAAAGTAGCTTTCTGAGAAACTGCTCTGTGTTCTGTTAATTCATCTCTCAGAGTTACATCTTTCTCTTGAAGAAGCCTTTCGCTAAGGCTGTTCTTGTGGAATTGGCAAAGGGATATTTGGAAGCCCATTGAGGGCTATGGTGAAAAAGGAAATATCTTCCGTTAATAACTGGAAAGAAGCTTTCTGAGAAACTGCTCTGTGTTCTGTTAATTCATCTCACAGAGTTACAACTTTCTCTTCAAGAAGCCTTTCGCTAAGGCTGTTCTTGTGGAATTGGCAAAGGGATATTTGGAAGCCCATAGAGGGCTATGGTGAAAAAGGAATTATCTTCCGTTCAAATCTGGAAAGAAGCTTTCTGAGAAACTGCTCTGTGTTCTGTTAATTCATCTCACAGAGTTACATCTTTTTGTTGAAGAAGCCTTTCGCTAAGGCTGTTCTTGTGGAATTGGAAAAGGGATATTTGGAAGCCCTTAGAGGGCTATGGTGAAAAAGGAAATATCTTCCGTTCAAAACTGGAAAGAAGCTTTCTGAGAAACTGCTCTGTGTTCTGTTAATTCATCTCACAGAGTTACATATTTCCCTTCAAGAAGCCTTTCGCTACGGCTGTTCTTGTGGAATTGGCAAAGGGATATTTGGAAGCCCATAGAGGGCTATGGTGAAAAAGGAAATATCTTCCGTTCAAAACTGGAAAGAAGCTTTCTGAGAAACTGCTCTGTGTTCTGTTAATTCATCTCACAGAGTTACATCTTTCCCTTCAAGAAGCCTTTCGCTAAGGCTGTTCTTGTGGAATTGGCAAAGGGATATTTGGAAGCCCATAGAGGGCTACGGTGAAAAAGGAAATATCTTCCTTTCAAAACTGGAAAGAAGCTTTCTGAGAAACTGCTCTGTGTTCTGTTAATTCATCTCACAGAGTTACATATTTCCCTTCAAGAAGCCTTTCGCTAAGGCTGTTCTTGTGGAATTTGCAAAGGGATATTTGGAAGCCCATAGAGAGCTATGGTGAAAAAGGAAATATCTTCCGTTCAAAACTGGAAAGAAGCTTTCTGAGAAACTGCTCTGTGTTCTGTTAATTCATCTCACAGAGTTACATCTTTCTCTTCAAGAAGCCTTTCGCTAAGGCTGTTCTTGTGGAATTGGTAAAGGGATATTTGGAAGCCCATAGAGGGCTATGGTGAAACAGGAAATATCTTCCGTTCAAACCTTTAAAGAAGCTTTCTGAGAAACTGTTCTGTGTTCTGTTAATTCATCTCACAGAGTTACATCTTTCCCTTCAAGAAGCCTTTCGCTAAAGCTGTTCTTTTGGAATGGTCAAAGGGATATTTGGAAGCCCATAGAGGGCTATGGTGAAAAAGGAAATATCTTCCTTTCAAAACTGGAAAGAAGCTTTCTGAGAAACTGCTCTGTGTTCTGTTAATTCATCTCACAGAGTTACTTCTTTCCCTTCAAGAAACCTTTCGCTAAAGCTGTTCTTGTGGAATTGGCAAAGGGATATTTGGAAGCCCATAGAGGGCTATGGTGAAAAAGGAAATATCTTCCGTTCAAAACTGGAAAGAAGCTTTCTGAGAAACTGCTGTGTGTTCTGCTAATTCATCTCACAGAGTTACATCTTTCTCTTCAAGAAGCCTTTCGCTAAGGCTGTTCTTGTGGAATTGGCAAAGGGATATTTGGAAGCCCATAGAGGGCTATGGTGAAAAAGGAAATATCTTCCGTTCAAAACTGGAAAGAAGCTTTCTGAGAAACTGCTCTGTGTTCTGTTAATTCATCTCACAGAGTTACATCTTTCTCTTCAAGAAGCCTTTCGCTAAGGCTGTTCTTGTGGAATTGGCAAAGGGATATTTGGAAGCCCATAGAGGGCTATGGTGAAAAAGGAAATATCTTCATTTCAAAACTGGAAAGAAGCTTTCTGAGAAACTGCTCTGTGTTGTGTTAATTCAACTCACAGAGTTACATCTTTCTCTTCAAGAAGTCTTTCGCTAAGGCTGTTCTTGTGGAATTGGTAAAGGGATATTTGGAAGCCCATAGAGGGCTATGGTGAAAAATGAAATATCTTCCGTTCAAAACTGGAGAGAAGCTTTCTGAGAAAGTGCTCTGTGTTCTGTTAATTCCTCTCACAGAGTTACATCTTTCCCTTCAAGAAGCCTTTCGCCTAGGCTGTTCTTGTGGAATTGGCAAGGGGATATTTGGAAGCCCATAGAGGGCTATGGTGATAAAGGAAATATCTTCCGTTCAAAACTGGAAAGAAGCTTTCTGAGAAACTGCTCTGTGTTCTGTTAATTCATCTCACAGCGTTACATCTTTCCCTTCAAGAAGCCTTTCGCTAAGCCTGTTCTTGTGGAATTGGCAAAGGGATATTTGGAAGCCCATGGAGGGCTATGGTGAAAAAGGAAATATCTTCCGTTCAAAACTGGAAAGAAGATTTCTGAGAAACTGCTCTGTGTTCTGTTAATTCATCTCACAGAGTTACATCTTTCCCTTCAAGAAGCCTTTCGCTAAGGCTGTCCTTGTGGAATTGGCAAAGGGATATTTGGAAGCCCATTGAGGGCTATGGTGAAAAAGGAATTATCTTCCGTTCAAAACTGGAAAGAAGCTTTCTGAGAACCTGGTCTGTGTTCTGTTAATTCATCTCACAGAGTTACATCTTTCCCTTCAAGAAGCCTTTCGCTAAGGTTGTTCTTGTGGAATTGGCAAGGGGATATTTGGAAGCCCATAGAGGGCTATGGTGATAAAGGAAATATCTTCCGTTCAAAACTGGAAAGAAGCTTTCTGAGAACCTGCTCTGTGTTCTGTTAATTCATCTCACAGAGTTACATCTTTCCCTTCAAGAAGCCTTTCGCTAAGGCTGTTCTTGTGGAATTGGCAAAGGGATATTTGGAAGCCCATAGAGGGCTATGGTGAATAAAGAAATATCTTCCGTTCCAAACTGGAAAGAAGCTTTCTGAGAAACTGCTCTGTGTTCTGTTAATTCATCTCATAGAGTTACATCTTTCTCTTCAAGAAACCTTTCTCTAAGGCTGTTCTTGTGGAATTGGCAAAGGGATATTTGGAAGCCCATAGAGGGCTATGGTGAAAAAGGAAATATCTTCCGTTCAAAACTGGAAAGAAGCTTTCTGAGAAACTGCTCTGTGTTCTGTTAATTCATCTCACAGAGTTACATCTTTCCCTTCAAAAAGCCTTTCGCTAAGGCTGTTCTTGTGTAATTGGCAAAGGGATATTTGGAAGCCCATAGAGGGCTATGGTGAAAAAGGAAATATCTTCCGTTCAAAACAGGAAAGAAGCTTTCTGAGAAACTGCTGTGTGTTCTGTTAATTCATCTCACAGAGTTACATCTTTCCCTTCAAGAAACCTTTCCCTAAAGCTGTTCTTGTGGAATTGGCAAAGGGATATTTGGAACCCCTAGAGGGCTATGGTGAAAAAGGAAATATCTTCCGTTCAAAACTGGAAAGAAGCTTTCTGAGAAACTGCTCTGTGTTCTGTTAATTCATCTCACAGAGTTACATCTTTCCCTTCAAGAAGCCTTTCGCTAGGGCTGTTCTTGTGGAATTGGCAAAGGGATATTTGGAAGCCCATAGAGGGCTATGGTGAAAAAGGAAATATCTTCCGTTGAAATCTGGAAAGAAGCTTTCTGAGAAACTGCTCTGTGTTCTGTTAATTCATCTCACAGTGTTACATCTTTCTCTTCAAGAAGCCTTTCGCTAAGGCTGTTCTTGTGCAATTGGCAAAGGGATATTTGGAAGCCCATAGAGGGCTATGGTGAAAAAGGAAATATCTTCCGTTCAAAACTGGAAAGAAGCTTTCTGAGAAACTGCTCTGTGTTCTGTTAATTCTTCTCACAGAGTTACATCTTTCCCTTCAAGAAGGCTTTCGCTAAGTCTGTTCTTGTGGAATTGGCAAAGGGATATTTGGAAGCCCATAGAGGGCTATGGTGAAACAGGAAATATCTTCCTTTCAAATCTGGAAAGAAGCTTTCTGAGAAACTGCTCTGTGTTCTGTTAATTCATCTCACAGAGTTACATCTTTCCCTTCAAGAAACCTTTCGCTAAGGCTGTTCTTGTGGAATTGGCAAAGGGATATCTGGAAGCCCTTAGAGGGCTATGGTGAAACAGGAAATATTTTCCGTTCAAACCTGGAAAGAAGCTTTCTGAGAAACTGCTCTGTGTTAATTCATCTCACAGAGTTACATCTTTCTCTTCAAGAAGCCTTTCGCTAAGGCTGTTCTTGTGGAATTGGCAAAGGGATATTTGGAAGCCCATAGAGGGCTACGGTTAAAAAAGAAATATTTTCCGTTCAAAACTGAAAAGTAGCTTTCTGAGAAACTGCTCTGTGTTCTGTTAATTCATCTCTCAGAGTTACATCTTTCTCTTGAAGAAGCCTTTCGCTAAGGCTGTTCTTGTGGAATTGGCAAAGGGATATTTGGAAGCCCATTGAGGGCTATGGTGAAAAAGGAAATATCTTCCGTTCAAAACTGGAAAGAAGCTTTCTGAGAAACTGCTCTGTGTTCTGTTAATTCATCTCACAGAGTTACAACTTTCTCTTCAAGAAGCCTTTCGCTAAGGCTGTTCTTGTGGAATTGGCAAAGGGATATTTGGAAGCCCATAGAAGGCTATGGTGAAAAAGGAATTATCTTCCGTTCAAATCTGGAAAGAAGCTTTCTGAGAAACTGCTCTGTGTTCTGTTAATTCATCTCACAGAGTTACATCTTTCTCTTCAAGAAGCCTTTCGCTAAGGCTGTTCTTGTGGAATTGGCAAAGGGATATTTGGAAGCCCATAGAGGGCTATGGTGAAAAACGAAATATCTTCCGTTCAAAACTGGAAAGAAGCTTTCTGAGAAACGGCTCTGTGTTCTGTTAATTCATCTCACAGAGTTACATCTTTCCCTTCAAGAAGCCTTTCGCTAAGGCTGTTCTTGTGGAATTGGCAAAGGGATATTTGGAAGCCCATAGAGGGCTATGGTGAAAAAGGAAATATCTTCCGTTCAAAACTGGAAAGAAGCTTTCTGAGAAACTGCTCTGTGTTCTGTTAATTCATCTCACAGAGTTACATATTTCCCTTCAAGAAGCCTTTCGCTAAGGCTGTTCTTGTGGAATTGGCAAAGGGATATTTGGAAGCCCATAGAGGGCTATGGTGAAAAAGGAAATATCTTCCGTTCAAAACTGGAAAGAAACTTTCTGAGAAACTGCTCTGTGTTCTGTTAATTCATCTCACAGAGTTACATCTTTCCCTTCAAGAAGCCTTTCGCTAAGGCTGTTCTTGTGGAATTGGCAAAGGGATATTTGGAAGCCCATAGAGGGCTACGGTGAAAAAGGAAATATCTTCCTTTCAAAACTGGAAAGAAGCTTTCTGAGAAACTGCTCTGTGTTCTGTTAATTCATCTCACAGAGTTACATATTTCCCTTCAAGAAGCCTTTCGCTAAGGCTGTTCTTGTGGAATTTGCAAAGGGATATTTGGAAGCCCATAGAGGGCTATGGTGAAAAAGGAAATATCTTCCGTTCAAAACTGGAAAGAAGCTTTCTGAGAAACTGCTCTGTGTTCTGTTAATTCATCTCACAGAGTTACATCTTTCTCTTGAAGAAGCCTTTCGCTAAGGCTGTTCTTGTGGAATTGGTAAAGGGATATTTGGAAGCCCATAGAGGGCAATGGTGAAACAGGAAATATCTTCCGTTCAAACCTTTAAAGAAGCTTTCTGAGAAACTGCTCTGTGTTCTGTTAATTCATCTCAAAGAGTTACATCTTTCCCTTCAAGAAGCCTTTCGCTAAAGCTGTTCTTTTGGAATGGTCAATGGGATATTTGGAAGCCCATAGAGGGCTATGGTGAAAAAGGAAATATCTTCCTTTCAAAACTGGAAAGAAGCTTTCTGAGAAACTGCTCTGTGTTCTGTTAATTCATCTCACAGAGTTACATCTTTCCCTTCAAGAAACCTTTCGCTAAAGCTGTTCTTGTGGAATTGGAAAAGGGATATTTGGAAGCCCATAGAGGGCTATGGTGAAAAAGGAAATATCTTCCGTTCAAAACTGGAAAGAAGCTTTCTGAGAAACTGCTGTGTGTTCTGCTAATTCATCTCACAGAGTTACATCTTTCTCTTCAAGAAACCTTTCGCTAAGGCTGTTCTTGTGGAATTGGCAAAGGGATATTTGGAAGCCCATAGAGGGCTATGGTGAAAAAGGAAATATCTTCCGTTCAAATCTGGAAAGAAGCTTTCTGAGAAACTGCTCTGTGTTCTGTTAATTCATCTCAAAGAGTTACATCTTTCTCTTCAAGAAGCCTTTCGCTAAGGCTGTTCTTGTGGAATTGTCAAAGGGATATTTGGAAGCCCATAGAGGGCTATGGTGAAAAAGGAAATATCTTCATTTCAAAACTAGAAAGAAGCTTTCTGAGAAACTGCTCTGTGTTGTGTTAATTCGTCTCACAGAGTTACATCTTTCTCTTCAAGAAGCCTTTCGCTAAGGCTGTTCTTGTGGAATTGGCAAAGGGATATTTGGAAGCCCATAGAGGGCTATGGTGAAAAAGGAAATATCTTCCGTTCAAAACTGAAAAGTAGCTTTCTGAGAAACTGCTCTGTGTTCTGTTAATTAATCTCTCAGAGTTACATCTTTCTCTTGAAGAAGCCTTTCGCTAAGGCTGTTCTTGTGGAATTGGCAAAGGGATATTTGGAAGCCCATAGAGGGCTACGGTTAAAAAAGAAATATTTTCCGTTCAAAACTGAAAAGTAGCTTTCTGAGAAACTGCTCTGTGTTCTGTTAATTCATCTCTCAGAGTTACATCTTTCTCTTGAAGAAGCCTTTCGCTAAGGCTGTTCTTGTGGAATTGGCAAAGGGATATTTGGAAGCCCATTGAGGGCTATGGTGAAAAAGGAAATATCTTCCGTTCAAAACTGGAAAGAAGCTTTCTGAGAAACTGCTCTGTGTTCTGTTAATTCATCTCACAGAGTTACAACTTTCTCTTCAAG
Organism: Chlorocebus sabaeus; assembly: GCF_047675955.1. Taxonomy (NCBI): domain Eukaryota; kingdom Metazoa; phylum Chordata; class Mammalia; order Primates; family Cercopithecidae; genus Chlorocebus; species Chlorocebus sabaeus. The sequence continues at coordinate 646,938 of NW_027326946.1, read as the reverse complement.
AAGCCTTTCGCTAAGGCTGTTCTTGTGGAATTGGCAAAGGGATATTTGGAAGCCCATAGAAGGCTATGGTGAAAAAGGAATTATCTTCCGTTCAAATCTGGAAAGAAGCTTTCTGAGAAACTGCTCTGTGTTCTGTTAATTCATCTCACAGAGTTACATCTTTCTCTTCAAGAAGCCTTTCGCTAAGGCTGTTCTTGTGGAATTGGCAAAGGGATATTTGGAAGCCCATAGAGGGCTATGGTGAAAAACGAAATATCTTCCGTTCAAAACTGGAAAGAAGCTTTCTGAGAAACGGCTCTGTGTTCTGTTAATTCATCTCACAGAGTTACATCTTTCCCTTCAAGAAGCCTTTCGCTAAGGCTGTTCTTGTGGAATTGGCAAAGGGATATTTGGAAGCCCATAGAGGGCTATGGTGAAAAAGGAAATATCTTCCGTTCAAAACTGGAAAGAAGCTTTCTGAGAAACTGCTCTGTGTTCTGTTAATTCATCTCACAGAGTTACATATTTCCCTTCAAGAAGCCTTTCGCTAAGGCTGTTCTTGTGGAATTGGCAAAGGGATATTTGGAAGCCCATAGAGGGCTATGGTGAAAAAGGAAATATCTTCCGTTCAAAACTGGAAAGAAGCTTTCTGAGAAACTGCTCTGTGTTCTGTTAATTCATCTCACAGAGTTACATCTTTCTCTTGAAGAAGCCTTTCGCTAAGGCTGTTCTTGTGGAATTGGTAAAGGGATATTTGGAAGCCCATAGAGGGCAATGGTGAAACAGGAAATATCTTCCGTTCAAACCTTTAAAGAAGCTTTCTGAGAAACTGCTCTGTGTTCTGTTAATTCATCTCAAAGAGTTACATCTTTCCCTTCAAGAAGCCTTTCGCTAAAGCTGTTCTTTTGGAATGGTCAATGGGATATTTGGAAGCCCATAGAGGGCTATGGTGAAAAAGGAAATATCTTCCTTTCAAAACTGGAAAGAAGCTTTCTGAGAAACTGCTCTGTGTTCTGTTAATTCATCTCACAGAGTTACATCTTTCCCTTCAAGAAACCTTTCGCTAAAGCTGTTCTTGTGGAATTGGAAAAGGGATATTTGGAAGCCCATAGAGGGCTATGGTGAAAAAGGAAATATCTTCCGTTCAAAACTGGAAAGAAGCTTTCTGAGAAACTGCTGTGTGTTCTGCTAATTCATCTCACAGAGTTACATCTTTCTCTTCAAGAAACCTTTCGCTAAGGCTGTTCTTGTGGAATTGGCAAAGGGATATTTGGAAGCCCATAGAGGGCTATGGTGAAAAAGGAAATATCTTCCGTTCAAATCTGGAAAGAAGCTTTCTGAGAAACTGCTCTGTGTTCTGTTAATTCATCTCAAAGAGTTACATCTTTCTCTTCAAGAAGCCTTTCGCTAAGGCTGTTCTTGTGGAATTGTCAAAGGGATATTTGGAAGCCCATAGAGGGCTATGGTGAAAAAGGAAATATCTTCATTTCAAAACTAGAAAGAAGCTTTCTGAGAAACTGCTCTGTGTTGTGTTAATTCGTCTCACAGAGTTACATCTTTCTCTTCAAGAAGCCTTTCGCTAAGGCTGTTCTTGTGGAATTGGCAAAGGGATATTTGGAAGCCCATAGAGGGCTATGGTGAAAAAGGAAATATCTTCCGTTCAAAACTGAAAAGTAGCTTTCTGAGAAACTGCTCTGTGTTCTGTTAATTAACCTCTCAGAGTTACATCTTTCTCTTGAAGAAGCCTTTCGCTAAGGCTGTTCTTGTGGAATTGGCAAAGGGATATTTGGAAGCCCATTTAGGGCTATGGTGAAAAAGGAAATATCTTCCGTTCAAAACTGGAAAGAAGCTTTCTGAGAAACTGCTCTGTGTTCTGTTAATTCATCTCACAGAGTTACAACTTTCTCTTCAAGAAGCCTTTCGCTAAGGCTGTTCTTGTGGAATTGGCAAAGGGATATTTGGAAGCCCATAGAGGGCTATGGTGAAAAAGGAATTATCTTCCGTTCAAAACTGGAAAGAAGCTTTCTGAGAAACTGCTCTGTGTTCTGTTAATTCATCTCACAGAGTTACATCTTTCTGTTGAAGAAGCCTTTCGCTAAGGCTGTTCTTGTGGAATTGGAAAAGGGATATTTGGAAGCCCTTAGAGGGCTATGGTGAAAAAGGAAATATCTTCCGTTCAAAACCGGAAAGAAGCTTTCTGAGAAACTGCTCTGTGTTCTGTTAATTCATCTCACAGAGTTACATCTTTCCCTTCAAGAAGCCTTTCGCTAAGGCTGTTCTTGTGGAATTGGCAAAGGGATATTTGGAAGCCCATAGAGGGCTATGGTGAAAAAGGAAATATCTTCCGTTCAAAACTGGAAAGAAGCTTTCTGAGAAACTGCTCTGTGTTCTGTTAATTCATCTCACAGAGTTACATCTTTCCCTTCAAGAAGCCTTTCGCTAAGGCTGTTCTTGTGGAATTGGCAAAGGGATATTTGGAAGCCCATTGAGGGCTATGGTGAAAAAGGAAATATCTTCCGTTCAAAACTGGAAAGAAGCTTTCTGAGAAACTGCTCTGTGTTCTGTTAATTCATCTCACAGAGTTACATCTTTCTCTTCAAGAAGCCTTTCGCTAAGGCTGTTCTTGTGGAATTGGCAAAGGGATATTTGGAAGCCCATAGAGGGCTATGGTGAAAAAGGAAATATCTTCCGTTCAAAACTGGAAAGAAGCTTTCTGAAAAACTGCTCTGTGTTCTCTTAATTCATCTCACAGAGTTACATCTTTCCCTTCAATGAGCCTTTCGCTAAGGCTGTTCTTGTGGAATTGACAAAGGGATATTTGGAAGCCCATAGAGGGCTATGGTGAAAAAGGAAATATCTTCCGTTTAAAACTTAAAAGAAGCTTTCTCAGAAACTGCTCTCTGTTCTGTTAATTCATCTCACAGAGTTACATCTTTCTGTTGAAGAAGCCTTTCGCTAAGGCTGTTCTTGTGGAATTGGAAAAGGGATATTTGGAAGCCCATAGAGGGCTACGGTGAAAAAGGAAATATCTTCCGTTCAAAACTGGAAAGAAGCTTTCTGAGAAACTGCTCTGTGTTCTGTTAATTCATCTCACAGAGTTACATCTTTCTCCTCAAGAAGCCTTTCGCTAAGGCTGTTCTTGTGGAATTGGCAAAGGGATATTTGGAAGCCCATAGAGGGCTATGGTGAAAAAGGAAATATCTTCCGTTCAAAACAGGAAAGAAGCTTTCTGAGAAACTGCTCTGTGTTCTGTTAATTCATCTCACAGAGTTACATCTTTCCCTTCAAGAAGCCTTTCGCTAAGGCTGTTCTTGTGGAATTGGCAAAGGGATATTTGGAAGCCCATAGAGGGCTATGGTGAAAAAGGAAATATCTTCCGTTCAAAACTGGAAAGAAGCTTTCTGAGAAACTGCTCTGTGTTCTGTTAATTCATCTCATAGAGTTACATCTTTCTCTTCAAGAAACCTTTCGCTAAGGCTGTTCTTGTGGAATTGGCAAAGGGATATTTGGAAGCCCATAGAGGGCTATGGTGAAAAAGGAATTATCTTCCGTTCAAAAATGGAAAGAAGCTGTCTGAGAAACTGCTCTGTGTTCTGTTAATTCATCTCACAGAGTTACATCTTTCCCTTCAAGAAGCCATTCGCTAAGGCTGTTCTTGTGGAATTGGCAAAGGGATATTTGGAAGCCCATAGAGGGCTATGGTGAAAAAGGAAATATCTTCCGTTCAAAATTGGAAAGAAGCTTTCTGAGAAACTGCTCTGTGTTCTGTTAATTCATCTCACAGAGTTACATCTTTCCCTTCAAGAAGCCTTTCGCTAAGGCTGTTCTTGTGGAATTGGCAAAGGGATATTTGGAAGCCCATAGAGAGCTATGGTGAAAAAGGAAATATCTTCCGTTCAAAACTGGAAAGAAGCTTTCTGAGAAACTGCTCTGTGTTCTGTTAACTCATCTCACAGAGTTACATCTTTCTCTTCAAGAAGCCTTTCGCTAAGGCTATTCTTGTGGAGTTGGCAAAGTGATATTTGGAAGCCCATAGAGGGCTATGGTGAAAAAGGAAATATCTTCCGTTCAAAACTGGAAAGAAGCTTTCTGAGAAACTGCTCTGTGTTCTGTTAATTCATCTCACAGAGTTACATCTTTCCCTTCAAGAAACCTTTCGCTAAGGCTGTTCTTGTGGAATTGGCAAAGGGATATTTGGAAGCCCATAGAGGGCTATGGTGAAACAGGAAATATTTTCCCTTCAAACCTGGAAAGAAGCTTTCTGAGAAACTGTTCTGTGTTAATTCATCTCACAGAGTTACATCTTTCTCTTCAAGAAGCCTTTCGCTAAGGCTGTTCTTGTGGAATTGGCAAAGGGATATTTGGAAGCCCCTAGAGGGCTATGGTGAAAAAGGAAATATCTTCCGTTCAAAACTGAAAAGAAGCTTTCTGAGAAACTGCTCTGTGTTCTGTTAATTCATCTCTCAGAGTTACATCTTTCTCTTGAAGAAGCCTTTCGCTAAGGCTGTTCTTGTGGAATTGGCAAAGGGATATTTGGAAGCCCATTGAGGGCTATGGTGAAAAAGGAAATATCTTCCGTTCAAAACTGGAAAGAAGCTTTCTGAGAAACTGCTCTGTGTTCTGTTAATTCATCTCACAGAGTTACAACTTTCTCTTCAAGAAGCCTTTCGCTAAGGCTGTTCTTGTGGAATTGGCAAAGGGATATTTGGAAGCCCATAGAGGGCTATGGTGAAAAAGGAATTATCTTCCGTTCAAAACTGGAAAGAAGCTTTCTGAGAAACTGCTCTGTGTTCTGTTAATTCATCTCACAGAGTTACATCTTTCTGTTGAAGAAGCCTTTCGCTAAGGCTGTTCTTGTGGAATTGGAAAAGGGATATTTGGAAGCCCTTAGAGGGCTATGGTGAAAAAGGAAATATCTTCCGTTCAAAACTGGAAAGAAGCTTTCTGAGAAACTGCTCTGTGTTCTGTTAATTCATCTCACAGAGTTACATCTTTCTCTTCAAGAAGCCTTTCGCTAAGGCTGTTCGTGTGGAATTGGCAAAGGGATATTTGGAAGCCCATAGAGGGCTATGGTGAAAAACGAAATATCTTCCGTTCAAAACTGGAAAGAAGCTTTCTGAGAAACTGCTCTGTGTTCTGTTAATTCATCTCACAGAGTTACATCTTTCCCTTCAAGAAGCCTTTCGCTAAGGCTGTTCTTGTGGAATTGGCAAAGGGATATTTGGAAGCCCATAGAGGGCTATGGTGAAAAAGGAAATATCTTCCGTTCAAAACTGGAAAGAAGCTTTCTGAGAAACTGCTCTGTGTTCTGTTAATTCATCTCACAGAGTTACATCTTTCCCTTCAAGAAGCCTTTCGCTAAGGCTGTTCTTGTGGAATTGGCAAAGGGATATTTGGAAGCCCATAGAGGGCTATGGTGAAAAAGGAAATATCTTCCGTTCAAAACTGGAAAGAAGCTTTCTGAGAAACTGCTCTGTGTTCTGTTAATTCATCTCACAGAGTTACACCTTTCCCTTCAAGAAGCCTTTCGCTAAGGCTGTTCTTGTGGAATTGGCAAAGGGATATTTGGAAGCCCATAGAGGGCTATGTTGAAAAAGGAAATATCTTCCGTTTAAAACTTAAAAGAAGCTTTCTCAGAAACTGCTCTCTGTTCTGTTAATTCATCTCACAGAGTTACATCTTTCCGTTGAAGAAGCCTTTCGCTAAGGCTGTTCTTGTGGAATTGGAAAAGGGATATTTGGAAGCCCATAGAGGGCTATGGTGAAAAAGGAAATATCTTCCGTTCAAAACTGGAAAGAAGCTTTCTGAGAAACTGCTCTGTGTTCTGTTAATTCATCTCACAGAGTTACATCTTTCCCTTCAAAAAGCCTTTCGCTAAGGCTGTTCTTGTGTAATTGGCAAAGGGATATTTGGAAGCCCATAGAGGGCTATGGTGAAAAAGGAAATATCTTCCGTTCAAAACTGGAAAGAAGCTTTCTGAGAAACTGCTGTGTGTTCTGTTAATTCATCTCACAGAGTTACATCTTTCCCTTCAAGAAACCTTTCCCTAAAGCTGTTCTTGTGGAATTGGCAAAGGGATATTTGGAAGCCCATAGAGGGCTATGGTGAAAAAGGAAATATCTTCCGTTCAAAACTGGAAAGAAGCTTTCTGAGAAACTGCTCTGTGTTCTGTTAATTCATCTCACAGAGTTACATCTTTCCCTTCAAGAAGCCTTTTGCTAAGGCTGTTTTTGTGGAATTGGCAAAGGGATATTTGGAAGCCCATAGAGGGCTACGGTGAAAAAGGAAATATCTTCCTTTCAAAACTGGAAAGAAGCTTTCTGAGAAACTGCTCTGTGTTCTGTTAATTCATCTCACAGAGTTACATATTTCCCTTCAAGAAGCCTTTCGCTAAGGCTGTTCTTGTGGAATTTGCAAAGGGATATTTGGAAGCCCATAGAGGGCTATGGTGAAAAAGGAAATATCTTCCGTTCAAAACTGGAAAGAAGCTTTCTGAGAAACTGCTCTGTGTTCTGTTAATTCATCTCACAGAGTTACATCTTTCCCTTCAAGAAGCCTTTCGCTAAGGCTGTTCTTGTGGAATTGGCAAAGGGATATTTGGAAGCCCATAGAGGGCTATGGTGAAAAAGGAAATATCTTCATTTCAAAATGGAAATAAGCTTTCTGAGAAACTGCTCTGTGTTGTGTTAATTCAACTCACAGAGATACATCTTTCTCTTCAAGAAGTCTTTCGCTAAGGCTGTTCTTGTGGAATTGGCAAAGGGATATTTGGAAGCCCATAGAGGGCTATGGTGAAAAATGAAATATCTTCCGTTCAAAACTGGAGAGAAGCTTTCTGAGAAACTGCTCTGTGTTCTGTTAATTCCTCTCACAGAGTTACATCTTTACCTGCAAGAAGCCTTTCGCTAAGGCTGTTCTTGTGGAATTGGCAAGGGGATATTTGGAAGCCCATAGAGGGCTATGGTGATAAAGGAAATATCTTCCGTTCAAAACTGGAAAGAAGCTTTCTGAGAAACTGCTCTGTGTTCTGTTAATTCATCTCACAGCGTTACATCTTTCCCTTCAAGAAGTCTTTCGCTAAGCCTGTTCTTGTGGAATTGGCAAAGGGATATTTGGAAGCCCATAGAGGGCTATGGTGAAAAAGGAAATATCTTCCGTTCAAAATTGGAAAGAAGCTTTCTGAGAAACTGCTCTGTGTTCTGTTAATTCATCTCACAGAGTTACATCTTTCCCTTCAAGAAGCCTTTCGCTAAGGCTCTTCTTGTGGAATTGGCAAAGGGATATTTGGAAGCCCATAGAGGGCTATGGTGAAAAAGGAAATATCTTCCGTTCAAAATTGGAAAGAAGCTTTCTGAGAAACTGCTCTGTGTTCTGTTAATTCATCTCACAGAGTTACATCTTTCCCTTCAAGAAGCCTTTCGCTAAGGTTGTTCTTGTGGAATTGGCAAAAGGATATTTGAAAGCCCATAGAGAGCTATGGTGAAAAAGGAAATATCTTCCGTTCAAAACTGGAAAGAAGCTTTCTGAGAAACTGCTCTGTGTTCTGTTAATTCATCTCACAGAGTTACATCTTTCTCTTCAAGAAGCCTTTAGCTAAGGCTATTCTTGTGGAATTGGCAAAGGGATATTTGGAAGCCCATAGAGGGCTATGGTGAAAAAGGAAATATCTTCCGTTCAAAACTGGAAAGAAGCTTTCTGAGAAACTGCTCTGTGTTCTGTTAATTCTTCTCACAGAGTTACATCTTTCCCTTCAAGAAGCCTTTCGCTAAGGCTGTTCTTGTGGAATTGGCAAAGGGATATTTGGAAGCCCATAGAGGGCTATGGTGAAACAGGAAATATCTTCCGTTCAAATCTGGAAAGAAGCTTTCTGAGAAACTGCTCTGTGTTCTGTTAATTCATCTCACAGAGTTACATATTTCCCTTCAAGAAGCCTTTCGCTAAGGCTGTTCTTGTGGAATTGGCAAAGGGATATTTGGTAGCCCTTAGAGGGCTATGGTGAAACAGGACATATTTTCCGTTCAAACCTGGAAAGAAGCTTTCTGAGAAACTGCTCTGTGTTAATTCATCTCACAGAGTTACATCTTTCTCTTCAAGAAGCCTTTCGCTAAGGCTGTTCTTGTGGAATTGGCAAAGGGATATTTGGAAGCCCATAGAGGGCTATGGTGAAAAAGGAAATATCTTCCGTTCAAAACTGAAAAGTAGCTTTCTGAGAAACTGCTCTGTGTTCTGTTAATTCATCTCTCAGAGTTACATCTTTCTCTTGAAGAAGCCTTTCGCTAAGGCTGTTCTTGTGGAATTGGCAAAGGGATATTTGGAAGCCCATTGAGGGCTATGGTGAAAAAGGAAATATCTTCCGTTCAAAACTGGAAAAAAGCTTTCTGAGAAACTGCTCCGTGTTCTGTTAATTCATCTCACAGAGTTACATCTTTGTCTTCAAGAAGCCTTTCGCTAAGGCTGTTCTTGTGGAATTGGCAAAGGGATATTTGGAAGCCCATAGAGGGCTATGGTGAAAAAGGAATTATCTTCCGTTCAAATCTGGAAAGAAGCTTTCTGAGAAACTGCTCTGTGTTCTGTTAATTCATCTCACAGAGTTACATCTTTCTGTTGAAGAAGCCTTTCGCTAAGGCTGTTCTTGTCGAATTGGAAAAGGGATATTTGGAAGCCCTTAGAGGGCTATGGTGAAAAAGGAAATATCTGCCGTTCAAAACTGGAAAGAAGCTTTCTGAGAAACTGCTCTGTGTTCTGTTAATTCATCTCACAGAGTTACATCTTTCTCTTCAAGAAGCCTTTCGCTAAGGCTGTTCTTGTGGAATTGGCAAAGGGATATTTGGAAGCCCATAGAGGGCTATGGTGAAAAACGAAATATCTTCCGTTCAAAACTGGAAAGAAGCTTTCTGAGAAACTGCTCTGTGTTCTGTTAATTCATCTCACAGAGTTACATCTTTCCCTTCAAGAAGCCTTTCGCTAAAGCTGTTCTTTTGGAATGGTCAAAGGGATATTTGGAAGCCCATTGAGGGCTATGGTGAAAAAGGAAATATCTTCCGTTCAAAACTGGAAAGAAGCTTTCTGAGAAACTGCTCTGTGTTCTGTTAATTCATCTCACAGAGTTACATCTTTCTCTTCAAGAAGCCTTTCGCTAAGGCTGTTCTTGTGGAATTGGCAAAGGGATATTTGGAAGCCCATAGAGGGCTATGGTGAAAAAGGAAATATCTTCCGTTCAAAACTGGAAAGAAGCTTTCTGAGAAACTGCTCTGTGTTCTGTTAATTCATCCCACAGCGTTACATCTTTCCCTTCAAGAAGCCTTTCGCTAAGGCTGTTCTTGTGGAATTGGCAAAGGGATATTTGGAAGCCCATAGAGGGCTATGGTGAAAAAGGAAATATCTTCCGTTCAAAACTGGAAAGAAGATTTCTGAGAAACTGCTCTGTGTTCTGTTAATTCATCTCACAGGGTTACATCTTTCCCTTCAAGAAGCCTTTCGCTAAGGCTGTTCTTGTGGAATTGGCAAAGGGATATTTGGAAGCCCATTGAGGGCTATGGTGAAAAAGGAATTATCTTCCGTTCAAAACTGGAAAGAAGCTTTCTGAGAACCTGCTCTGTGTTCTGTTAATTCATCTCACAGAGTTACATCTTTCCCTTCAAGAAGACTTTCGCTAAGGCTGTTCTTGTGGAACTGGCAAAGGGATATTTGGAAGCCCATAGAGGGCTATGGTGAATAAGGAAATATCTTCCGTTCCAAACTGGAAAGAAGCTTTCTGACAAACTGCTCTGTGTTCTGTTAATTCATCTCATAGAGTTACATCTTTCTCTTCAAGAAACCTTTCTCTAAGGCTGTTCTTGTGGAATTGGCAAAGGGATATTTGGAAGCCCATAGAGGGCTATGGTGAAAAAGGAAATATCTTCCGTTCAAAACTGGAAAGAAGCTTTCTGAGAAACTGCTCTGTGTTCTGTTAATTCATCTCACAGAGTTACATCTTTCCCTTCAAAAAGCCTTTCGCTAAGGCTGTTCTTGTGTAATTGGCAAAGGGATATTTGGAAGCCCATAGAGGGCTATGGTGAAAAAGGAAATATCTTCCGTTCAAAACTGGAAAGAAGCTTTCTGAGAAACTGCTCTGTGTTCTGTTAATTCATCTCACAGAGTTACATCTTTCCCTTCAAGAAACCTTTCCCTAAAGCTGTTCTTGTGGAATTGGCAAAGGGATATTTGGAACCCCTAGAGGGCTATGGTGAAAAAGGAAATATCTTCCGTTCAAAACTGGAAAGAAGCTTTCTGAGAAACTGCTCTGTGTTCTGTTAATTCATCTCACAGAGTTACATCTTTCCCTTCAAGAAGCCTTTCGCTAAGGCTCTTCTTGTGGAATTGGCAAAGGGATATTTGGAAGCCCATAGAGGGCTATGGTGAAAAAGGAAATATCTTCCGTTCAAAATTGGAAAGAAGCTTTCTGAGAAACTGCTCTGTGTTCTGTTAATTCATCTCACAGAGTTACATCTTTCCCTTCAAGAAGCCTTTCGCTAAGGTTGTTCTTGTGGAATTGGCAAAAGGATATTTGAAAGCCCATAGAGAGCTATGGTGAAAAAGGAAATATCTTCCGTTCAAAACTGGAAAGAAGCTTTCTGAGAAACTGCTCTGTGTTCTGTTAATTCATCTCACAGAGTTACATCTTTCTCTTCAAGAAGCCTTTAGCTAAGGCTATTCTTGTGGAATTGGCAAAGGGATATTTGGAAGCCCATAGAGGGCTATGGTGAAAAAGGAAATATCTTCCGTTCAAAACTGGAAAGAAGCTTTCTGAGAAACTGCTCTGTGTTCTGTTAATTCTTCTCACAGAGTTACATCTTTCCCTTCAAGAAGCCTTTCGCTAAGGCTGTTCTTGTGGAATTGGCAAAGGGATATTTGGAAGCCCATAGAGGGCTATGGTGAAACAGGAAATATCTTCCGTTCAAATCTGGAAAGAAGCTTTCTGAGAAACTGCTCTGTGTTCTGTTAATTCATCTCACAGAGTTACATATTTCCCTTCAAGAAGCCTTTCGCTAAGGCTGTTCTTGTGGAATTGGCAAAGGGATATTTGGTAGCCCTTAGAGGGCTATGGTGAAACAGGACATATTTTCCGTTCAAACCTGGAAAGAAGCTTTCTGAGAAACTGCTCTGTGTTAATTCATCTCACAGAGTTACATCTTTCTCTTCAAGAAGCCTTTCGCTAAGGCTGTTCTTGTGGAATTGGCAAAGGGATATTTGGAAGCCCATAGAGGGCTATGGTGAAAAAGGAAATATCTTCCGTTCAAAACTGAAAAGTAGCTTTCTGAGAAACTGCTCTGTGTTCTGTTAATTCATCTCTCAGAGTTACATCTTTCTCTTGAAGAAGCCTTTCGCTAAGGCTGTTCTTGTGGAATTGGCAAAGGGATATTTGGAAGCCCATTGAGGGCTATGGTGAAAAAGGAAATATCTTCCGTTCAAAACTGGAAAAAAGCTTTCTGAGAAACTGCTCCGTGTTCTGTTAATTCATCTCACAGAGTTACATCTTTGTCTTCAAGAAGCCTTTCGCTAAGGCTGTTCTTGTGGAATTGGCAAAGGGATATTTGGAAGCCCATAGAGGGCTATGGTGAAAAAGGAATTATCTTCCGTTCAAATCTGGAAAGAAGCTTTCTGAGAAACTGCTCTGTGTTCTGTTAATTCATCTCACAGAGTTACATCTTTCTGTTGAAGAAGCCTTTCGCTAAGGCTGTTCTTGTCGAATTGGAAAAGGGATATTTGGAAGCCCTTAGAGGGCTATGGTGAAAAAGGAAATATCTGCCGTTCAAAACTGGAAAGAAGCTTTCTGAGAAACTGCTCTGTGTTCTGTTAATTCATCTCACAGAGTTACATCTTTCTCTTCAAGAAGCCTTTCGCTAAGGCTGTTCTTGTGGAATTGGCAAAGGGATATTTGGAAGCCCATAGAGGGCTATGGTGAAAAACGAAATATCTTCCGTTCAAAACTGGAAAGAAGCTTTCTGAGAAACTGCTCTGTGTTCTGTTAATTCATCTCACAGAGTTACATCTTTCCCTTCAAGAAGCCTTTCGCTAAAGCTGTTCTTTTGGAATGGTCAAAGGGATATTTGGAAGCCCATTGAGGGCTATGGTGAAAAAGGAAATATCTTCCGTTCAAAACTGGAAAGAAGCTTTCTGAGAAACTGCTCTGTGTTCTGTTAATTCATCTCACAGAGTTACATCTTTCTCTTCAAGAAGCCTTTCGCTAAGGCTGTTCTTGTGGAATTGGCAAAGGGATATTTGGAAGCCCATAGAGGGCTATGGTGAAAAAGGAAATATCTTCCGTTCAAAACTGGAAAGAAGCTTTCTGAGAAACTGCTCTGTGTTCTGTTAATTCATCCCACAGCGTTACATCTTTCCCTTCAAGAAGCCTTTCGCTAAGGCTGTTCTTGTGGAATTGGCAAAGGGATATTTGGAAGCCCATAGAGGGCTATGGTGAAAAAGGAAATATCTTCCGTTCAAAACTGGAAAGAAGATTTCTGAGAAACTGCTCTGTGTTCTGTTAATTCATCTCACAGGGTTACATCTTTCCCTTCAAGAAGCCTTTCGCTAAGGCTGTTCTTGTGGAATTGGCAAAGGGATATTTGGAAGCCCATTGAGGGCTATGGTGAAAAAGGAATTATCTTCCGTTCAAAACTGGAAAGAAGCTTTCTGAGAACCTGCTCTGTGTTCTGTTAATTCATCTCACAGAGTTACATCTTTCCCTTCAAGAAGACTTTCGCTAAGGCTGTTCTTGTGGAACTGGCAAAGGGATATTTGGAAGCCCATAGAGGGCTATGGTGAATAAGGAAATATCTTCCGTTCCAAACTGGAAAGAAGCTTTCTGACAAACTGCTCTGTGTTCTGTTAATTCATCTCATAGAGTTACATCTTTCTCTTCAAGAAACCTTTCTCTAAGGCTGTTCTTGTGGAATTGGCAAAGGGATATTTGGAAGCCCATAGAGGGCTATGGTGAAAAAGGAAATATCTTCCGTTCAAAACTGGAAAGAAGCTTTCTGAGAAACTGCTCTGTGTTCTGTTAATTCATCTCACAGAGTTACATCTTTCCCTTCAAAAAGCCTTTCGCTAAGGCTGTTCTTGTGTAATTGGCAAAGGGATATTTGGAAGCCCATAGAGGGCTATGGTGAAAAAGGAAATATCTTCCGTTCAAAACTGGAAAGAAGCTTTCTGAGAAACTGCTCTGTGTTCTGTTAATTCATCTCACAGAGTTACATCTTTCCCTTCAAGAAACCTTTCCCTAAAGCTGTTCTTGTGGAATTGGCAAAGGGATATTTGGAACCCCTAGAGGGCTATGGTGAAAAAGGAAATATCTTCCGTTCAAAACTGGAAAGAAGCTTTCTGAGAAACTGCTCTGTGTTCTGTTAATTCATCTCACAGAGTTACATCTTTCCCTTCAAGAAGCCTTTCGCTAAGGCTGTTCTTGTGGAATTGGCAAAGGGATATTTGGAAGCCCATAGAGGGCTATGGTGAAAAGGAAATATCTTCCGTTCAAATCTGGAAAGAAGCTTTCTGAGAAACTGCTCTGTGTTCTGTTAATTCATCTCACAGAGTTACATCTTTCTCTTCAAGAAGCCTTTCGCTAAGGCTGTTCTTGTGCAATTGGCAAAGGGATATTTGGAAGCCCATAGAGGGCTATGGTGAAAAAGGAAATATCTTCCGTTCAAAACTGGAAAGAAGCTTTCTGAGAAACTGCTCTGTGTTCTGTTAATTCATCTCACAGAGTTACATCTTTCTCTTCAAGAAGCCTTTCGCTAAGGCTGTTCTTGTCGAATTGGAAAAGGGATATTTCGAAGCTCATAGATGGCTATGGTGAAAAAGGAAATATCTTCCGTTCAAAACTGGAAAGAAGCTTTCTGAGAAACTGCTCTGTGTTCTGTTAATTCATCTCACAGAGTTACATCTTTCCCTTCAAGAACCCTTTCGCTAAGGCTGTTCTTGTGGAATTGGCAAAGGGATATTTGGAAGCCTATAGAGGGCTATGGTGAAAAAGGAAATATCTTCCGTTCAAAACAGGAAAGAAGCTTTCTGAGAAACTGCTCTGTGTTCTGTTAACTCATCTCACAGAGTTACATCTTTCGCTTCAAGAAACCTTTCGCTAAGGCTGTTCTTGTGGAACTGGCAAAGGGATATTTGGAAGCCCATAGAGGACTATGGTGAAAAAGGAAATATCTTCCGTTCAAAACTGGAAAGAAGCTTTCTGAGAAACTGCTCTGTGTTCTGTTAATTCATCTCACAGAGTTACATCTTTCCCTTCAAGAAGCCTTTCGCTAAGGCTGTTCTTGTGGAATTCGCAAAGGGATATTTGGAAGCCCATAGAGGGCTATGGTGAAAAAGGAAATATCTTCCGTTCCAAACTGGAAAGAAGCTTTCTGAGAAACTGCTCTGTGTTCTGTTAATTCATCTCATAGAGTTACATCTTTCTCTTCAAGAAACCTTTCGCTAAGGCTGTTCTTGTGGAATTGGCAAAGGGATATTTGGAAGCCCATAGAGGGCTATGGTGAAAAAGGAATTATCTTCCGTTCAAAACTGGAAAGAAGCTTTCTGAGAAACTGCTCTGTGTTCTGTTAATTCATCTCACAGAGTTTCATCTTTCCCTTCAAGAAGCCATTCGCTAAGGCTGTTCTTGTGGAATTGGCAAAGGGATATTTGGAAGCCCATAGAGGGCTATGGTGAAAAAGGAATTATCTTCCGTTCAAAACTGGAAAGAAGCTTTCTGAGAAACTGCTCTGTGTTCTGTTAATTCATCTCACAGAGTTACATCTTTCCCTTCAAGAAGCCTTTCGCTAAGGCTGTTCTTGTGGAATTGGCAAAGGGATATTTGGAAGCCCATCGAGGCCTATGGTGAAAAAGGAAATATCTTCCGTTCAAAACTGGAAAGAAGCTTTCTGAGAAACTGCTCTGTGTTCTGTTAATTCATCTCACAGAGTTACATCTTTGCCTTCAAGAAGCCTTTCGCTAAGGTTGTTCTTGTGGAATTGGCAAAGGGATATTTGGAAGCCCATAGAGGGCTATGGTGAAAAAGGAAATATCTTCCGTTCAAAACTGGAAAGAAGCTTTCTGAGAAACTGCTCTGTGTTCTGTTAATTCATCTCACAGAGTTACATCTTTCCCTTCAAGAAGCCTTTCGCTAAGGCTGTTCTTGTGGAATTGGCAAAGGGATATTTGGAAGCCCATAGAGGGCTATGGTGAAAAAGGAAATATCTTCCTTTCAAAACTGGAAAGAAGCTTTCTGAGAAACTGCTCTGTGTTCTGTTAATTCATCTCACAGAGTTACATCTTTCCCTTCAAGAAGCTTTTCGCTAAGGCTGTTCTTGTGGAATTGGAAAAGGGATATTTGGAAGCCCTTAGAGGGCTATGGTGAAAAAGGAAATATCTTCCGTTCAAAACTGGAAAGAAGCTTTCTGAGAAACTGCTCTGTGTTCTGTTAATTCATCTCACAGAGTTACATCTTTCTCTTCAAGAAGCCTTTCGCTAAGGCTGTTCTTGTGGAATTGGCAAAGGGATATTTGGAAGCGCATAGAGGGCTATGGTGAAAAAGGAAATATCTTCCGTTCAAAACTGGAAAGAAGCTTTCTGAGAAACTGCTCTGTGTTCTGTTAATTCATCTCACAGAGTTACATCTTTCCCTTCAAGAAGCCTTTCGTTAAGGCTGTTCTTGTGGAATTGGCAAAGGGATATTTGGAAGCCCATAGAGGGCTATGTTGAAAAAGGAAATATCTTCCGTTCAAAACTGGAAAGAAGCTTTCTGAGAAACTGCTCTGTGTTCTGTTAATTCATCTCACAGAGTTACATCTTTCCCTTCAAGAAGCCTTTCGCTAAGGCTGTTCTTGTGGAATTGGCAAAGGGATATTTGGAAGCCCATAGAGGGCTACGGTGAAAAAGGAAATATCTTCCGTTCAAAACTGGAAAGAAGCTTTCTGAGAAACTGCTCTGTGTTCTGTTAATTCATCTCACAGAGTTACATCTTTCTCTTCAAGAAGCCTTTCAGTAAGGCTTTTCTTGTGGCATTGGCAAAGGGATATTTGGAAGCCCATAGAGGGCTATGGTGAAAAAGGAAATATCTTCCGTTCAAAACTGGAAAGAAGCTTTCTGAGAAACTGCTCTGTGTTCTGTTAATTCATCTCACAGAGTTACATCTTTCCCTTCAAGAAGCCTTTCGCTAAGTCTGTTCTTGTGGAATTGGCAAAGGGATATTTGGAAGCCCTTAGAGGGCTATGGTGAAAAAGGAAATATCTTCCGTTCAAAACTGGAAAGAAGCTTTCTGAGAAACTGCTCTGTGTTCTGTTAATTCATCTCACAGCGTTACATCTTTCCCTTCAAGAAGCCTTTCGCTAAGGCTGTTCTTGTGGAATTGGCAAAGGGATATTTGGAAGCCCATAGAGGGCTATGGTGAAAAAGGAAACATCTTCCGTTCAAAACTGGAAAGAAGCTTTCTGAGAAACTGCTCTGTGTTCTGTTAATTCATCTCACAGAGTTACATCTTTCCCTTCAAGAAGCCTTTCGCTAAGGCTGTTCTTGTGGAATTGGCAAAGGGATATTTGGAAGCCCATAGAGGGCTATGGTGAAAAAGGAAATATCTTCCGTTCAAAACTGGAAAGAAGCTTTCTGAGAAACTGCTCTGTGTTCTGTTAATTCATCTCACAGAGTTACATCTTTCCCATCAAGAAGTCTTTCGCTAAGGCTGTTCTTGGGGAATTGGCAAAGGGATATTTGGAAGCCCATAGAGGGCAAAGGTGAAAATGGAAATATCTTCCGTTCCAAACTGGAAAGAAGCTTTCTGAGAAACTGCTCTGTGTTCTGTTAATTCATCTCATAGAGTTACATCTTTTTCTTCAAGAAACCTTTCGCTAAGGCTGTTCTTGTGGAATTGGCAAAGGGATATTTGGAAGCCCATAGAGGGCTATGTTGAAAAAGGAAATATCTTCCGTTCAAAACTGGAAAGAAGCTTTCTGAGAAACTGCTCTGTGTTCTGTTAATTCATCTCACAGAGTTACATCTTTCTCTTCAGGAAGCCTTTCGCTAAGGCTGTTCTTGTGGAATTGGAAAAGGGATATTTGGAAGCCCATAGAGGGCTCTGGTGAAAAAGGAAATATCTTCCGTTCAAAACTGGAAAGAAGCTTTCTGAGAAACTGCTCTGTGTTCTGTTAATTCATCTCACAGAGTTACATCTTTCCCTTCAAGAAGCCTTTCGCTAAGGCTGTTCTTGTGGAATTGGCAAAGGGATATTTGGAAGCCCATAGAGGGCTATGGTGAAACAGGAAATATCTTCCGTTCAAATCTGGAAAGAAGCTTTCTGAGAAACTGCTCTGTGTTCTGTTAATTCATCTCACAGAGTTACATCTTTCCCTTCAAGAAACCTTTCGCTAAGGCTGTTCTTGTGGAATTGGCAAAGGGATATTTGGAAGCCCATAGAGGGCTATGGTGAAACAGGAAATATTTTCCGTTCAAACCTGGAAAGAAGCTTTCTGAGAAACTGCTCTGTGTTAATTCATCTCACAGAGTTACATCTTTCTCATCAAGAAGCCTTTCACTAAGGCTGTTCTTGTGGAATTGGCAAAGGGATATTTGGAAGCCCATAGAGGGCTATGGTGAAAAAGGAAATATCTTCCGTTCAAAACTGAAAAGTAGCTTTCTGAGAAACTGCTCTGTGCTCTGTTAATTAATCTCTCAGAGTTACATCTTTCTCTTGAAGAAGCCTTTCGCTAAGGCTGTTCTTGTGGAATTGGCAAAGGGATATTTGGAAGCCCATTGAGGGCTATGGTGAAACAGAAAATATTTTCCGTTCAAAACTGGAAAGAAGCTTTCTGAGAAACTGCTCTGTGTTCTGTTAATTCATCTCACAGAGTTACAACTTTCTCTTCAAGAAGCCTTTCGCTAAGGCTGTTTTTGTGGAATTGGCAAAGGGATATTTGGAAGCCCATAGAGGGCTATGGTGAAAAAGGAATTATCTTCCGTTCAAAACTGGAAAGAAGCTTTCTGAGAAACTGCTCTGTGTTCTGTTAATTCATCTCACAGAGTTACATCTTTCTGTTGAAGAAGCCTTTCGCTAAGGCTGTTCTTGTGGAATTGGAAAAGGGATATTTGGAAGCCCTTAGAGGGCTATGGTGAAAAAGGAAATATCTTCCGTTCAAAACTGGAAAGAAGCTTTCTGAGAAACTGCTCTGTGTTCTGTTAATTCATCTCACAGAGTTACATCTTTCTCTTCAAGAAGCCTTTCGCTAAGGCTGTTCTTGTGGAATTGGCAAAGGGATATTTGGAAGCCCATAGAGGGCTATGGTGAAAAAGGATATATCTTCCGTTCAAAACTGAAAAGTAGCTTTCTGAGAAACTGCTCTGTGTTCTGTTAATTCATCTCTCAGAGTTACATCTTTCTCTTGAAGAAGCCTTTCGCTAAGGCTGTTCTTGTGGAATTGGCAAAGGGATATTTGGAAGCCCATAGAGGGCTATGGTGAAAAAGGAAATATCTTCCGTTCAAAATTGGAAAGAAGCTTTCTGAGAAACTGCTCTGTGTTCTGTTAATTCATCTCACAGAGTTACATCTTTCCCTTCAAGAAGCCTTTCGCTAACGCTGTTCTTGTGGAATTGGCAAAGGGATATTTGGAAGCCCATAGAGAGCTATGGTGAAAAAGGAAATATCTTCCGTTCAAAACTGGAAAGAAGCTTTCTGAGAAACTGCTCTGTGTTCTGTTAATTCATCTCACAGAGTTACATCTTTCTCTTCAAGAAGCCTTTCGCTAAGGCTATTCTTGTGGAATTGGCAAAGGGATATTTGGAAGCCCATAGAGGGCTATGGTGAAAAAGGAAATATCTTCCGTTCAAAACTGGAAAGAAGCTTTCTGAGAAACTGCTCTGTGTTCTCTTAATTCATCTCACAGAGTTACATCTTTCCCTTCAAGAAGCCATTCGCTAAGGCTGTTCTTGTGGAATTGGCAAAGGGATATTTGGAAGCCCATAGAGGGCTATGGTGAAAAAGGAAATATCTTCCGTTCAAAAATGGAAAGAAGCTTTCTGAGAAACTGCTCTGTGTTCTGTTAATTCATCTCACAGAATTACATCTTTCCCTTCAAGAAGCCTTTCGCTAAGGCTGTTCTTGTGGAATTGGCAAAGGGATATTTGGAAGCCCTTAGAGAGCTATGGTGAAAAAGGAAATATCTTCCGTTCAAAACTGGAAAGAAGCTTTCTGAGAAACTGCTCTGTGTTCTGTTAATTCATCTCACAGAGTTACATCTTCCCCTTCAAGAAGCCTTTCGCTAAGGCTGTTCTTGTGGAATTGGCAAAGGGATATTTGGAAGCCCATAGAGGGCTATGGTGAAACAGGAAATATCTTCCGTTCAAATCTGGAAAGAAGCTTTCTGAGAAACTGCTCTGTGTTCTGTTAATTCATCTCACAGAGTTACATCTTTCCCTTCAAGAAACCTTTCGCTAAGGCTGTTCTTGTGGAATTGGCAAAGGGATATTTGGAAGCCCTTAGAGGGCTATGGTGAAACAGGAAATATTTTCCGTTCAAACCTGGAAAGAAGCTTTCTGAGAAACTGCTCTGTGTTAATTCATCTCACAGAGTTACATCTTTCTCTTCAAGAAGCCTTTCGCTAAGGCTGTTCTTGTGGAATTGGCAAAGGGATATTTGGAAGCCCATAGAGGGCTATGGTGAAAAAGGAAATATCTTCCGTTCAAAACTGAAAAGTAGCTTTCTGAGAAACTGTTCTGTGTTCTGTTAATTCATCTCTCAGAGTTACATCTTTCTCTTGAAGAAGCCTTTCGCTAAGGCTGTTCTTGTGGAATTGGCAAAGGGATATTTGGAAGCCCATTGAGGTCTATGGTGAAAAAGGAAATATCTTCCGTTCAAAACTGGAAAGAAGCTTTCTGAGAAACTGCTCTGTGTTCTGTTAATTCATCTCACAGAGTTACAACTTTCTCTTCAAGAAGCCTTTCGCTAAGGCTGTTCTTGTGTAATTGGCAAAGGGATATTTGGAAGCCCATAGAGGGCTATGGTGAAAAAGGAATTATCTTCCGTTCAAAACTGGAAAGAAGCTTTCTGAGAAACTGCTCTGTGTTCTGTTAATTCCTCTCACAGAGATACATCTTTCCCTTCAAGAAGCCTTTCGCTAAGGCTGTTCTTGTGGAATTGGAAAAGGGATATTTGGAAGCCCTTAGAGGGCTATGGTGAAAAAGGAAATATCTTCCGTTCAAAACTGGAAAGAAGCTTTCTGAGAAACTGCTCTGTGCTCTGTTAATTCATCTCACAGAGTTACATCTTTCTCTTCAAGAAGCCTTTCGCTAAGGCTGTTCTTGTGGAATTGGCAAAGGGATATTTGGAAGCCCATAGAGGGCTATGGTGAAAAACGAAATATCTTCCGTTCAAAACTGGAAAGAAGCTTTCTGAGAAACTGCTCTGTGTTCTGTTAATTCATCTCACAGAGTTACATCTTTCCCTTCAAGAAGCCTTTCGCTAAGGCTGTTCTTGTGGAATTGGCAAAGGGATATTTGGAAGCCCATAGAGGGCTATGGTGAAAAAGGAAATATCTTCCGTTCAAAACTGGAAAGAAGCTTTCTGAGAAACTGCTCTGTGTTCTGTTAATTCATCTCACAGAGTTACATCTTTCCCTTCAAGAAGCCTTTCGCTAAGGCTCTTCTTGTGGAATTGGCAAAGGGATATTTGGAAGCCCATAGAGGGCTATGGTGAAAAAGGAAATATCTTCCGTTCAAAACTGGAAAGAAGCTTTCTGAGAAACTGCTCTGTGTTCTGTTAATTCATCTCACAGAGTTACATCTTTCCCTTCAAGAAGCCTTTCGCTAGGGCTGTTCTTGTGGAATTGGCAAAGGGATATTTGGAAGCCCATAGAGGGCTATGGTGAAACAGGAAATATCTTACGTTCAAATCTGGAAAGAAGCTTTCTGAGAAACTGCTCTGTGTTCTGTTAATTCATCTCACAGAGTTACATCTTTCCCTTCAAGAAACCTTTCGCTAAGGCTGTTCTTGTGGAATTGGCAAAGGGATATTTGGAAGCCCATAGAGGGCTGTGGTGAAACAGGAAATATTTTCCGTTCAAACCTGGAAAGAAGCTTTCTGAGAAACTGCTCTGTGTTAATTCATCTCACAGAGTTACATCTTTCTCTTCAAGAAGCCTTTCGCTAAGGCTGTTTTTGTGGAATTGGCAAAGGGATATTTGGAAGCCCATAGAGGGCTATGGTGAAAAAGGAAATATCTTCCGTTCAAAACTGAAAAGCAGCTTTCTGAGAAACTGCTCTGTGTTCTGTTAATTCATCTCTCAGAGTTACATCTTTCTCTTGAAGAAGCCTTTCGCTAAGGCTGTTCTTGTGGAATTGGCAAAGGGATATTTGGAAGCCCATTGAGGGCTATGGTGAAAAAGGAAATATCTTCCGTTCAAAACTGGAAAGAAGCTTTCTGAGAAACTGCTCTGTGTTCTGTTAATTCATCTCACAGAGTTACAACTTTCTCTTCAAGAAGCCTTTCGCTAAGGCTGTTCTTGTGGAATTGGCAAAGGGATATTTGGAAGCCCATAGAGGGCTATGGTGAAAAAGGAAATATCTTCCGTTCAAAACTGAAAAGTAGCTTTCTGAGAAACTGCTCTGTGTTCTGTTAATTCATCTCTCAGAGTTACATCTTTCTCTTGAAGAAGCCTTTCGCTAAGGCTGTTCTTGTGGAATTGGCAAAGGGATATTTGGAAGCCCATAGAGGGCTATGGTGAAAAAGGAAATATCTTCCGTTCAAAATTGGAAAGAAGCTTTCTGAGAAACTGCTCTGTGTTCTGTTAATTCATCTCACAGAGTTACATCTTTCCCTTCAAGAAGCCTTTCGCTAAGGCTGTTCTTGTGGAATTGGCAAAGGGATATTTGGAAGCCCATAGAGAGCTATGGTGAAAAAGGAAATATCTTCCGTTCAAAACTGGAAAGAAGCTTTCTGAGAAACTGCTCTGTGTTCTGTTAATTCATCTCACAGAGTTACATCTTTCTCTTCAAGAAGCCTTTCGCTAAGGCTATTCTTGTGGAATTGGCAAAGGGATATTTGGAAGCCCATAGAGGGCTATGGTGAAAAAGGAAATATCTTCCGTTCAAAACTGGAAAGAAGCTTTCTGAGAAACTGCTCTGTGTTCTGTTAATTCATCTCACAGAGTTACATCTTTCCCTTCAAGAAGCCTTTCGCTAAGGCTGTTCTTGTGGAATTGGCAAAGGGATATTTGGAAGCCCATAGCGGGCTATGGTGAAACAGGAAATATCTTCCGTTCAAATCTGGAAAGAAGCTTTCTGAGAAACTGCTCTGTGTTCTGTTAATTCATATCACAGAGTTACATCTTTCCCTTCAAGAAACCTTTCGCTAAGGCTGTTCTTGTGGAATTGGCAAAGGGATATTTGGAAGCCCATAGAGGGCTATGGTGAAACAGGAAATATTTTCCGTTCAAACCTGGAAAGAAGCTTTCTGAGAAACTGCTCTGTGTTAATTCATCTCACAGAGTTACATCTTTCTCTTCAAGAAGTCTTTCGCTAAGGCTGTTCTTGTGGAATTGGCAAAGGGATATTTGGAAGCCCATAGAGGGCTATGGTGAAAAAGGAAATATCTTCCGTTCAAAACTGAAAAGTAGCTTTCTGAGAAACTGCTCTGTGTTCTGTTAATTCATCTCTCAGAGTTACATCTTTCTCTTGAGGAAGCCTTTCGCTAAGGCTGTTCTTGTGGAATTGGCAAAGGGATATTTGGAAGCCCATTGAGGGCTATGGTGAAAAAGGAAATATCTTCCGTTCAAAACTGGAAAGAAGCTTTCTGAGAAACTGCTCTGCGTTCTGTTAATTCATCTCACAGAGTTACAACTTTCTCTTCAAGAAACCTTTCGCTAAGGCTGTTCTTGTGGAATTGGCAAAGGGATATTTGGAAGCCCATAGAGGGCTATGATGAAAAAGGAATTATCTTCCGTTCAAAACTGGAAAGAAGCTTTCTGAGAAACTGCTCTGTGTTCTGTTAATTCATCTCACAGAGTTACATCTTTCTGTTGAAGAAGCCTTTCGCTAAGGCTGTTCTTGTGGAATTGGAAAAGGGATATTTGGAAGCCCTTAGAGGGCTATGGTGAAAAAGGAAATATCTTCCGTTCAAAACTGGAAAGAAGCTTTCTGAGAAACTGCTCTGTGTTCTGTTAATTCATCTCACAGAGTTACATCTTTCTCTTCAAGAAGCCTTTCGCTAAGGCTGTTCTTGTGGAATTGGCAAAGGGATATTTGGAAGCCCATAGAGGGCTATGGTGAAAAACGAAATATCTTCCGTTCAAAACTGGAAAGAAGCTTTCTGAGAAACTGCTCTGTGTTCTGTTAATTCATCTCACAGAGTTACATCTTTCCCTTCAAGAAGCCTTTCGCTAAGGCTGTTCTTGTGGAATTGGCAAAGGGATATTTGGAAGCCCATAGAGGGCTATGGTGAAAAAGGAAATATCTTCCGTTCAAAACTGGAAAGAAGCTTTCTGAGAAACTGCTCTGTGTTCTGTTAATTAATCTCACAGAGTTACATCTTTCCCTTCAAGAAGCCTTTCGCTAAGGCTGTTCTTGTGGAATTGGCAAAGGGATATTTGGAAGCCCATAGAGGGCTATGGTGAAAAAGGAAATATCTTCCGTTCAAAACTGGAAAGAAGCTTTCTGAGAAACTGCTCTGTGTTCTGTTAATTCATCTCACAGAGTTACATCTTTCCCTTCAAGAAGCCTTTCGCTAAGGCTGTTCTTGTGGAATTGGCAAAGGGATATTTGGAAGCCCATAGAGGGCTGTGGTGAAACAGGAAATATTTTCCGTTCAAATCTGGAAAGAAGCTTTCTGAGAAACTGCTCTGTGTTCTGTTAATTCATCTCACAGAGTTACATCTTTCCCTTCAAGAAACCTTTCGCTAAGGCTGTTCTTGTGGAATTGGCAAAGGGATATTTGGAAGCCCCTAGTGGGCTATGGTGAAACAGGAAATATTTTCCGTTCAAACCTGGAAAGAAGGTTTCTGAGAAACTGCTCTGTGTTAATTCATCTCACAGAGTTACATCTTTCTCTTCAAGAAGCCTTTCGCTAAGGCTGTTCTTGTCGAATTGGCAAAGGGATATTTGGAAGCCCATAGAGGGCTATGGTGAAAAAGGAAATATCTTCCGTTCAAAACTGAAAAGTAGCTTTCTGAGAAACTGCTCTGTGTTCTGTTAATTCATCTCTCAGAGTTACATCTTTCTCTTGAAGAAGCCTTTCGCTAAGGCTGTTCTTGTGGAATTGGCAAAGGGATATTTGGAAGCCCATTGAGGGCTATGGTGAAAAAGGAAATATCTTCCGTTCAAAACTGGAAAGAAGCTTTCTGAGAAACTGCTCTGTGTTCTGTTAATTCATTTCACAGAGTTACAACTTTCTCTTCAAGAAGCCTTTCGCTAAGGCTGTTCTTGTGGAATTGGCAAAGGGATATTTGGAAGCCCATAGAGGGCTATGGTGAAAAAGGAATTATCTTCCGTTCAAAACTGGAAAGAAGCTTTCTGAGAAACTGCTCTGTGTTCTGTTAATTCATCTCACAGAGTTACATCTTTCCCTTCAAGAAGCCTTTCGCTAAGGCTGTTCTTGTGGAATTGGCAAAGGGATATTTGGAAGCCCATAGAGGGCTATGGTGAAAAAGGAAATATCTTCCGTTCAAAATTGGAAAGAAGCTTTCTGAGAAACTGCTCTGTGTTCTGTTAATTCATCTCACAGAGTTACATCTTTCCCTTCAAGAAGCCTTTCGCTAAGGCTGTTCTTGTGGAATTGGCAAAGGGATATTTGGAAGCCCATTGAGGGCTATGGTGAAAAAGCAAATATCTTCCGTTCAAAACTGGAAAGAAGCTTTCTGAGAAACTGCTCTGTGTTCTGTTAATTCATCTCACAGAGTTACATCTTTCCCTTCAAGAAGCCTTTCGCTAAGGCTGTTCTTGTGGAATTGGCAAAGGGATATTTGGAAGCCCATAGAGGGCTATGGTGAAAAAGGAAATATCTTCCGTTCAAAACTGGAAAGAAGCTTTCTGAGAAACTGCTCTGTGTTCTGTTAATTCATCTCATAGAGTTACATCTTTCTCTTCAAGAAACCTTTCGCTAAGGCTGTTCTTGTGGAATTGGCAAAGGGATATTTGGAAGCCCATAGAGGGCTATGGTGAAAAAGGAATTATCTTCCGTTCAAAACTGGAAAGAAGCTTTCTGAGAAACTGCTCTGTGTTCTGTTAATTCATCTCACAGAGTTACATCTTTCCCTTCAAGAAGCCATTCGCTAAGGCTGTTCTTGTGGAATTGGCAAAGGGATATTTGGAAGCCCATAGAGGGCTATGGTGAAAAAGGAAATATCTTCCGTTCAAAATTGGAAAGAAGCTTTCTGAGAAACTGCTCTGTGTTCTGTTAATTCATCTCACAGAGTTACATCTTTCCCTTCAAGAAGCCTTTCGCTAAGGCTGTTCTTGTGGAATTGGCAAAGGGATATTTGGAAGCCCTTAGAGGGCTATGGTGAAAAAGGAAATATCTTCCGTTCAAAATTGGAAAGAAGCTTTCTGAGAAACTGCTCTGTGTTCTGTTAATTCATCTCACAGAGTTACATCTTTCCCTTCAAGAAGCCTTTCGCTAAGGCTGTTCTTGTGGAATTGGCAAAGGGATATTTGGAAGCCCATAGAGAGCTATGGTGAAAAAGGAAATATCTTCCGTTCAAAACTGGAAAGAAGCTTTCTGAGAAACTCCTCTGTGTTCTGTTAATTCATCTCACAGAGTTACATCTTTCTCTTCAAGAAGCCTTTCCCTAAGGCTATTCTTGTGGAATTGGCAAAGGGATATTTGGAAGCCCATAGAGGGCTATGGTGAAAAAGGAAATATCTTCCGTTCAAAACTGGAAAGAAGCTTTCTGAGAAACTGCTCTGTGTTCTGTTAATTCATCTCACAGAGTTACATCTTTCCCTTGAAGAAGCCTTTCGCTAAGGCTGTTCTTGTGGAATTCGCAAAGGGATATTTGGAAGCCCATAGAGGGCTATGGTGAAACAGGAAATATCTTCCGTTCATATCTGGAAAGAAGCTTTCTGAGAAACTGCTCTGTGTTCTGTTAATTCATCTCACAGAGTTACATCTTTCCCTTCAAGAAACCTTTCGCTAAGGCTGTTCTTGTGGAATTGGCAAAGGGATATTTGGAAGCCCATAGAGGGCTATGGTGAAACAGGAAATATTTTCCGTTCAAACCTGGAAAGAAGCTTTCTGAGAAACTGCTCTGTGTTAATTCATCTCACAGAGTTACATCTTTCTCTTCAAGAAGCCTTTCGCTAAGGCTTTTCTTGTGGAATTGGCAAAGGGATATTTGGAAGCCCATAGAGGGCTATGGTGAAAAAGGAAATATCTTCCGTTCAAAACTGAAAAGTAGCTGTCTGAGAAACTGCTCTGTGTTCTGTTAATTCATCTCACAGAGTTACATCTTTCTCTTGAAGAAGCCTTTCGCTAAGGCTGTTCTTGTGGAATTGGCAAAGGGATATTTGGAAGCCCATTGAGGGCTATGGTGAAAAAGGAAATATCTTCCGTTCAAAACTGGAAAGAAGCTTTCTGAGAAACTGCTCTGTGTTCTGTTAATTCATCTCACAGAGTTACATCTTTCCCTTCAAGAAGCCTTTCGCGAAGGCTGTTCTTGTGGAATTGGCAAAGGGACATTTGGAAGCCCATAGAGGGCTATGGTGAAAAACGAAATATCTTCCGTTCAAAACTGGAAAGAAGCTTTCTGAGAAACTGCTCTGTGTTCTGTTAATTCATCACACAGAGTTACATCTTTCCCTTCAAGAAGCCTTTCGCTAAGGCTGTTCTTGTGGAATTGGCAAAGGGATATTTGGAAGCCCATAGAGGGCTATGGTGAAAAAGGAAATATCTTCCGTTCAAAACTGGAAAGAAGCTTTCTGAGAAACTGCTCTGTGTTCTGTTAATTCATCTCACAGAGTTACATCTTTCCCTTCAAGAAGCCTTTCGCTAAGGCTGTTCTTGTGGAATTGGCAAAGGGATATTTGGAAGCCCATAGAGGGCTATGGTGAAAAAGGAAATATCTTCCGTTCAAAACTGGAAAGAAGCTTTCTGAGAAACTGCTCTGTGTTCTGTTAATTCATCTCACAGAGTTACATCTTTCCCTTCAAGAAGCCTTTCACTAAGGCTGTTCTTGTGGAATTGGCAAAGGGATATTTGGAAGCCCATTGAGGGCTATGGTGAAAAAGGAAATATCTTCCGTTCAAAACTGGAAAGAAGCTTTCTGAGAAACTGCTCTCTGTTCTGTTAATTCATCTCACAGAGTTACATCTTTCTCTTCAAGAAGCCTTTCGCTAAGGCTGTTCTTGTGGAAATGGCAAAGGGATATTTGGAAGCCCATAGAGGGCTATGGTGAAAAAGGCAATATCTTCCGTTCAAAACTGGAAAGAAGCTTTCTGAAAAACTGCTCTGTGTTCTCTTAATTCATCTCACAGAGTTACATCTTTCCCT
Organism: Chlorocebus sabaeus; assembly: GCF_047675955.1. NCBI lineage: Eukaryota > Metazoa > Chordata > Mammalia > Primates > Cercopithecidae > Chlorocebus > Chlorocebus sabaeus. Next base: position 619,472 of record NW_027326946.1, on the reverse strand, counting down.
TCAATGAGCCTTTCGCTAAGGCTGTTCTTGTGGAATTGACAAAGGGATATTTGGAAGCCCATAGAGGGCTATGGTGAAAAAGGAAATATCTTCCGTTTAAAACTTAAAAGAAGCTTTCTCAGAAACTGCTCTCTGTTCTGTTAATTCATCTCACAGAGTTACATCTTTCTGTTGAAGAAGCCTTTCGCTAAGGCTGTTCTTGTGGAATTGGAAAAGGGATATTTGGAAGCCCATAGAGGGCTATGGTGAAAAAGGAAATATCTTCCGTTCAAAACTGGAAAGAAGCTTTCTGAGAAACTGCTCTGTGTTCTGTTAGTTCATCTCACAGAGTTACATCTTTCTCTTCAAGAAGCCTTTCGCTAAGGCTGTTCTTGTGGAATTGGCAAAGGGATATTTGGAAGCCCATAGAGGGCTATGGTGAAAAAGGAAATATCTTCAGTTCAAAACTGGAAAGAAGCTTTCTGAGAAACTGCTCTGTGTTCTGTTAATTCATCTCACAGAGTTACATCTTTCCCTTCAAGAAGCCTTTCGCTAAGGCTGTTCTTGTGGAATTGGCAAAGGGATATTTGGAAGCCCATAGAGGGCTATGGTGAAAAAGGAAATATCTTCCGTTCAAAACTGGAAAGAAGTTTTCTGAGAAACTGCTCTGTGTTCTGTTAATTCATCTCACAGAGTTACATCTTTCCCTTCAAGAAGCCTTTCGCTAAGGCTGTTCTTGTGGAATTCGCAAAGGGATATTTGGAAGCCCATAGAGGGCTAGGGTTAAAAAGGAAATATCTTCCGTTCAAAATTGGAAAGAAGCTTTCTGAGAAACTGCTCTGTGTTCTGTTAATTCATCTCACAGAGTTACATCTTTCCCTTCAAGAAGCCTTTCGCTAAGGCTGTTCTTGTGGAATTGGCAAAGGGATATTTGGAAGCCCTTAGAGGGCTATGGTGAAACAGGAAATATTTTCCGTTCAAACCTGGAAAGAAGCTTTCTGAGAAACTGCTCTGTGTTAATTCATCTCACAGAGTTACATCTTTCTCTTCAAGAAGCCTTTCGCTAAGGCTGTTCTTGTGGAATTGGCAAAGGGATATTTGGAAGCCCATAGAGGGCTATGGTGAAAAAGGAAATATCTTCCGTTCAAAACTGAAAAGTAGCTTTCTGAGAAACTGCTCTGTGTTCTGTTAATTCATCTCTCAGAGTTACATCTTTCTCTTGAAGAAGCCTTTCGCTAAGGCTGTTCTTGTGGAATTGGCAAAGGGATATTTGGAAGCCCATTGAGGGCTATGGTGAAAAAGGAAATATCTTCCGTTCAAAACTGGAAAGAAGCTTTCTGAGAAACTGCTCTGTGTTCTGTTAATTCATCTCACAGAGTTACAACTTTCTCTTCAAGAAGCCTTTCGCTAAGGCTGTTCTTGTGGAATTGGCAAAGGGATATTTGGAAGCCCATAGAGGGCTATGGTGAAAAAGGAATTATCTTCCGTTCAAAACTGGAAAGAAGCTTTCTGAGAAACTGCTCTGTGTTCTGTTAATTCATCTCACAGAGTTACATCTTTCTGTTGAAGAAGGCTTTCGCTAAGGCTGTTCCTGTGGAATTGGAAAAGGGATATTTGGAAGCCCTTAGAGGGCTATGGTGAAAAAGGAAATATCTTCCGTTCAAAACTGGAAAGAAGCTTTCTGAGAAACTGCTCTGTGTTCTGTTAATTCATCTCACAGAGTTACATCTTTCTCTTCAAGAAGCCTTTCGCTAAGGCTGTTCTTGTGGAATTGGCAAAGGGATATTTGGAAGCAAATAGAGGGCTATGGTGAAAAACGAAATATCTTCCGTTCAAAACTGGAAACAAGCTTTCTGAGAAACTGCTCTGTGTTCTGTTAATTCATCTCACAGAGTTACATCTTTCCCTTCAAGAAGCCTTTCGCTAAGGCTGTTCTTGTGGAATTGGCAGAGGGATATTTGGAAGCCCATAGAGGGCTATGGTGAAAAAGGAAATATCTTCCGTTCAAAACTGGAAAGAAGCTTTCTGAGAAACTGCTCTGTGTTCTGTTAATTCATCTCACAGAGTTACATCTTTCCCTTCAAGAAGCCTTTCGCTAAGGCTGTTCTTGTGGAATTGGCAAAGGGATATTTGGAAGCCCATAGAGGGCTATGGTGAAAAAGGAAATATCTTCCGTTCAAAACTGGAAAGAAGCTTTCTGAGAAACTGCTCTGTGTTCTGTTAATTCATCTCACAGAGTTACATCTTTCCCTTCAAGAAGCCTTTCGCTAAGGCTGTTCTTGTGGAATTGGCAAAGGGATATTTGGAAGCCCATTGAGGGCTATGGTGAAAAAGGAAATATCTTCCGTTCAAAACTGGAAAGAAGCTTTCTGAGAAACTGCTCTGTGTTCTGTTAATTCATCTCACAGAGTTACATCTTTCCCTTCAATGAGCCTTTCGCTAAGGCTGTTCTTGTGGAATTGACAAAGGGATATTTGGAAGCCCATAGAGGGCTATGGTGAAAAAGGAAATATCTTCCGTGTAAAACTTAAAAGAAGCTTTCTCAGAAACTGCTCTCTGTTCTGTTAATTCATCTCACAGAGTTACATCTTTCTGTTGAAGAAGCCTTTCGCTAAGGCTGTTCTTGTGGAATTGGAAAAGGGATATTTGGAAGCCCATAGAGGGCTATGGTGAGAAAGGAAATATCTTCCGTTCAAAACTGGAAAGAAGCTTTCTGAGAAACTGCTCTGTGTTCTGTTAATTCATCTCACAGAGTTACATCTTTCTCTTCAAGAAGCCTTTCGCTAAGGCTGTTCTTTTGGAATTGGCAAAGGGATATTTGGAAGCCCATAGAGGGCTATGGTGAAAAAGGAAATATCTTCCGTTCAAAACTGGAAAGAAGCTTTCTGAGAAACTGCTCTGTGTTCTGTTAATTCACCTCACAGAGTTACATCTTTCCCTTCAAGAAGCCTTTCGCTAAGGCTGTTCTTGTGGAATTGGCAAAGGGATATTTGGAAGCCCATAGAGGGCTATGGTGAAAAAGGAAATATCTTCCGTTCAAAATTGGAAAGAAGCTTTCTGAGAAACTGCTCTGTGTTCTGTTAATTCATCTCACAGAGTTACATCTTTCCCTTTAAGAAGCCTTTCGCTAAGGCTGTTCTTGTGGAATTGGCAAAGGGATATTTGGAAGCCCATAGAGAGCTATGGTGATAAAGGAAATATCTTCCGTTCAAAACTGGAAAGAAGCTTTCTGATAAACTTCTCAGTGTTCTGTTAATCCATCTCACAGAGTTACATCTTTCTCTTCAAGAAGCCTTTCGCTAAGGCTATTCTTGTGGAATTGGCAAAGGGATATTTGGAAGCCCTAGAGGGCTATGGTGAAAAAGGAAATATCTTCCGTTCAAAACAGGAAAGAAGGTTTCTGAGAAACTGCTCTGTGTTCTGTTAATTCAACTCACAGAGTTACATCTTTCTCTTCAAGAAGCCTTTCGCTAAGGCTGTTCTTGTGGAATTGGCAAAGGGATATTTGGAAGCCCATAGAGGGCTATGGTGAAAAAGGAATTATCTTCCGTTCAAAACTGGAAAGAAGCTTTCTGAGAAACTGCTCTGTGTTCTGTTAATTCATCTCACAGAGTTACATCTTTCCCTTCAAGAAGCCATTCGCTAAGGCTGTTCTTGTGGAATTGGCAAAGGGATATTTGGAAGCCCATAGAGGGCTATGGTGAAAAAGGAAATATCTTCCGTTCAAAATTGGAAAGAAGCTTTCTGAAAAACTGCTCTGTGTTTTGTTAATTCATCTCACAGAGTTACATCTTTCCCTTCAAGAAGCCTTTCGCTAAGGCTGTTCTTGTGGAATTGGCAGAGGGATATTTGGAAGCTCATAGAGGGCTATGGTGAAAAAGGAAATATCTTCCGTTCAAAATTGGAAAAAAGCTTTCTGAGAAACTGCTCTGTGTTCTGTTAATTCATCTCACAGAGTTACATCTTTCCCTTCAAGAAGCCTTTCGCTAAGGCTGTTCTTGTGGAATTGGCAAAGGGATATTTGGAAACCCATAGAGAGCTATGGTGAAAAAGGAAATATCTTCCGTTCAAAACTGGAAAGAAGCTTTCTGAGAAACTGCTCTGTGTTCTGTTAATTCATCTCACAGAGTTACATCTTTCCCTTCAAGAAGCCTTTCGCTAAGGCTGTTCTTGTGGAATTGGCAAAGGGATATTTGGAAGCCCATAGAGGGCTATGGTGAAAAAGGAATTATCTTCCGTTCAAAACTGGAAAGAAGCTTTCTGAGAAACTGCTCTGTGTTCTGTTAATTCATCTCACAGCGTTACATCTTTCCCTTCAAGAAGCCTTTCGCTAAGGCTGTTCTTGTGGAATTGGCAAAGGGATATTTGGAAGCCCATAGAGGGCTATGGTGAAAAAGGAAACATCTTCCGTTCAAAACTGGAAAGAAGCTTTCTGAGAAACTGCTCTGTGTTCTGTTAATTCATCTCACCGATTTACATCTTTCCCTTCAAGAAGCCTTTCGCTAAGGCTGTTCTTGTGGAATTGGCAAAGGGATATTTGGAAGCCCATAGAGGTCTATGGTGAAAAAGGAAATATCTTCCGTTCAAAACTGGAAAGAAGCTTTCTGAGAAACTGCTCTGTGTTCTGTTAGTTCATCTCACAGAGTTACATCTTTCTCTTCATGAAGCCTTTCGCTAAGGCTGTTCTTGTGGAATTGGCAAAGGGGTATTTGGAAGCCCATAGATTGCTATGGTGAAAAAGGAAATATCTTCAGTTCAAAACTGGAAAGAAGCTTTCTGAGAAACTGCTCTGTGTTCTGTTAATTCATCTCACAGAGTTACATCTTTCCCTTCAAGAAGCCTTTCGCTAAGGCTGTTCTTGTGGAATTGGCAAAGGGATATTTGGAAGCCCATAGAGGGCTATGGTGAAAAAGGAAATATCTTCCGTTCAAAACTGGAAAGAAGTTTTCTGAGAAACTGCTCTGTGTTCTGTTAATTCATCTCACAGAGTTACATCTTTCCCTTCAAGAAGCCTTTCGCTAAGGCTGTTCTTGTGGAATTGGCAAAGGGATATTTGGAAGCCCATAGAGGGCTAGGGTTAAAAAGGAAATATCTTCCGTTCAAAACTGAAAAGTAGCTTTCTGAGAAACTGCTCTGTGTTCTGTTAATTCATCTCTCAGAGTTACATCTTTCCCATCAAGAAGCCTTTCGCTAAGGCTGTTCTTGTGGAATTGGCAAAGGGATATTTGGAAGCCCATTGAGGGCTATGGTGAAAAAGGAAATATCTTCCGTTCAAAACTGCAAAGAAGCTTTCTGAGAAACTGCTCTGTGTTCTGTTAATTCATCTCACAGAGTTACAACTTTCTCTTCAAGAAGCCTTTCGCTAAGGCTGTTCTTGTGGAATTGGCAAAGGGATATTTGGAAGCCCATAGAGGGCTATGGTGAAAAAGGAATTATCTTCCGTTCAAAACTGGAAAGAAGCTTTCTGAGAAACTGCTCTGTGTTCTGTTAATTCATCTCACAGAGTTACATCTTTCTGTTGAAGAAGCCTTTCGCTAAGGCTGTTCCTGTGGAATTGGAAAAGGGATATTTGGAAGCCCTTAGAGGGCTATGGTGAAAAAGGAAATATCTTCCGTTCAAAACTGGAAAGAAGCTTTCTGAGAAACGGCTCTGTGTTCTGTTAATTCATCTCACAGAGTTACATCTTTCCCTTCAAGAAGCCTTTCGCTAAGGCTGTTCTTGTGGAATTGGCAAAGGGATATTTGGAAGCCCATAGAGGGCTATGGTGAAAAAGGAAATATCTTCCGTTCAAAACTGGAAAAAAGCTTTCTGAGAAACTGCTCTGTGTTCTGTTAATTCATCTCACAGAGTTACATCTTTCCCTTCAAGAAGCCTTTCGCTAAGGCTGTTCTTGTGGAATTGGCAAAGGGATATTTGGAAGCCCATAGAGGGCTATGGTGAAAAAGGAAATATCTTCCGTTCAAAACTGGAAAGAAGCTTTCTGAGAAACTGCTCTGTGTTCTGTTAATTCATCTCACAGAGTTACATCTTTCCCTTCAAGAAGCCTTTCGCTAAGGCTGTTCTTGTGGAATTGGCAAAGGGATATTTGGAAGCCCATTGAGGGCTATGGTGAAAAAGGAAATATCTTCCGTTCAAAACTGGAAAGACGCTTTCTGAGAAACTGCTCTGTGTTCTGTTAATTCATCTCACAGAGTTACATCTTTCTCTTCAAGAAGCCTTTCGCTAAGGCTGTTCTTGTGAAATTGGCAAAGGGATATTTGGAAGCCCATAGAGGGCTATGGTGAAAAAGGAAATATCTTCCGTTCAAAACTGGAAAGAAGCTTTCTGAAAAACTGCTCTGTGTTCTCTTAATTCATCTCACAGAGTTACATCTTTCCCTTCAATGAGCCTTTCGCTAAGGCTGTTCTTGTGGAATTGACAAAGGGATATTTGGAAGCCCATAGAGGGCTATGGTGAAAAAGGAAATATCTTCCGTGTAAAACTTAAAAGAAGCTTTCTCAGAAACTGCTCTCTGTTCTGTTAATTCATCTCACAGAGTTACATCTTTCTGTTGAAGAAGCCTTTCGCTAAGGCTGTTCTTGTGGAATTGGAAAAGGGATATTTGGAAGCCCATAGAGGGCTATGGTGAAAAAGGAAATATCTTCCGTTCAAAACTGGAAAGAAGCTTTCTGAGAAACTGCTCTGTGTTCTGTTAATTCATCTCACAGAGTTACATCTTTCTCTTCAAGAAGCCTTTCGCTAAGGCTGTTCTTTTGGAATTGGCAAAGGGATATTTGGAAGCCCATAGAGGGCTATGGTGAAAAAGGAAATATCTTCCGTTCAAAACTGGAAAGAAGCTTTCTGAGAAACTGCTCTGTGTTCTGTTAATTCATCTCACAGAGTTACATCTTTCCCTTCAAGAAGCCTTTCGCTAAGGCTGTTCTTGTGGAATTGGCAAAGGGATATTTGGAAGCCCATAGAGGGCTATGGTGAAAAAGGAAATATCTTCCGTTCAAAATTGGAAAGAAGCTTTCTGAGAAACTGCTCTGTGTTCTGTTAATTCATCTCACAGAGTTACATCTTTCCCTTCAAGAAGCCTTTCGCTAAGGCTGTTCTTGTGGAATTGGCAAAGGGATATTTGGAAGCCCATAGAGAGCTATGGTGAAAAAGGAAATATCTTCCGTTCAAAACTGGAAAGAAGCTTTCTGATAAACTTCTCAGTGTTCTGTTAATTCATCTCACAGAGTTACATCTTTCTCTTCAAGAAGCCTTTCGCTAAGGCTATTCTTGTGGAATTGGCAAAGGGATATTTGGAAGCCCTAGAGGGCTATGGTGAAAAAGGAAATATCTTCCGTTCAAAACAGGAAAGAAGGTTTCTGAGAAACTGCTCTGTGTTCTGTTAATTCAACTCACAGAGTTACATCTTTCTCTTCAAGAAGCCTTTCGCTAAGGCTGTTCTTGTGGAATTGGCAAAGGGATATTTGGAAGCCCATAGAGGGCTATGGTGAAAAAGGAATTATCTTCCGTTCAAAACTGGAAAGAAGCTTTCTGAGAAACTGCTCTGTGTTCTGTTAATTCATCTCACAGAGTTACATCTTTCCCTTCAAGAAGCCATTCGCTAAGGCTGTTCTTGTGGAATTGGCAAAGGGATATTTGGAAGCCCATAGAGGGCTATGGTGAAAAAGGAAATATCTTCCGTTCAAAATTGGAAAGAAGCTTTCTGAGAAACTGCTCTGTGTTTTGTTAATTCATCTCACAGATTTACATCTTTCCCTTCAAGAAGCCTTTCGCTAAGGCTGTTCTTGTGGAATTGGCAAAGGGATATTTGGAAGCCCATAGAGGGCTATGGTGAAAAAGGAAATATCTTCCGTTCAAAATTGGAAAAAAGCTTTCTGAGAAACTGCTCTGTGTTCTGTTAATTCATCTCACAGAGTTACATCTTTCCCTTCAAGAAGCCTTTCGCTAAGGCTGTTCTTGTGGAATTGGCAAAGGGATATTTGGAAACCCATAGAGAGCTATGGTGAAAAAGGAAATATCTTCCGTTCAAAACTGGAAAGAAGCTTTCTGAGAAACTGCTCTGTGTTCTGTTAATTCATCTCACAGAGTTACATCTTTCTCTTCAAGAAGCCTTTCGCTAAGGCTATTCTTGTGGAATTGGAAAAGGGATATTTGGAAGCCCGTAGAGGGCTATGGTGAAAAAGGAAATATCTTCCGTTCAAAACTGGAAAGAAGGTTTCTGAGAAACTGCTCTGTGTTCTGTTAATTCAACTCACAGAGTTACATCTTTCTCTTCAAGAAGCCTTTCGCTAAGGCTGTTCTTGTGGAATTGGCAAAGGGATATTTGGAAGCCCATAGAGGTCTATGGAGAAAAAGCAAATAACTTCCGTTCAAAACTGGAAAGAAGCTTTCTGAGAAACTGCTCTGTGTTCTGTTAATTCATCTCACAGAGTTACATCTTTCTCTTCAAGAAGCCTTTCGGTAAGGCTTTTCTTGTGGCATTGGCAAAGGGATATTTGGAAGCCCATAGAGGGCTATGGTTAAAAAGGAAACATCTTCCGTTCAAAACTGGAAAGAAGCTTTCTGAGAAACTGCTCTGTGTTCTGTTAATTCATCTCACAGATTTACATCTTTCCCTTCAAGAAGCCTTTCGCTAAGGCTGTTCTTGTGGAATTGGCAAAGGGATATTTGGAAGCCCATAGAGGGCTATGGTGAAAAAGGAAATATCTTCCGTTCAAAACTGGAAAGAAGCTTTCTGAGAAACTGCTCTGTGTTCTGTTAATTCATCTCACAGAGTTACATCTTTCCCATCAAGAAGCCTTTCACTAAGGCTGTTCTTGGGGAATTGGCAAAGGGATATTTGGAAGCCCATAGAGGGCTATGGTGAAAAAGGAAATATCTTCCGTTCAAAACTGGAAAGAAGCTTTCTGAGAAACTGCTCTGTGTTCTGTTAATTCATCTCATAGAGTTACATCTTTCCCTTCAAGAAACCTTTCGCTAAGGCTGTTCTTGTGGAATTGGCAAAGGGATATTTGGAAGCCCATAGAGGGCTATGGTGAAAAAGGAAATATCTTCCGTTCAAAACTGGAAAGAAGCTTTCTGAGAAACTGCTCTGTGTTCTGTTAATTCATCTCACAGAGTTAAATCTTTCCCTTCAAGAAGCCTTTCGCTAAGGCTGTTCTTGTGGAATTGGCAAAGGGATATTTGGAAGCCCATAGAGGGCTATGGTGAAAAAGGAAATATCTTCCGTTCAAAACTGGAAAGAAGCTTTCTGAGAAACTGCTCTGTGTTCTGTTAATTCATCTCAAAGAGTTACATCTTTCTCTTCAGGAAACCTTTCGCTAAGGCTGTTATTGTGGAATTGGCAAAGGGATATTTGGAAGCCCATAGAGGGCTATTTTGAAAAAGGAAATAATTTCCGTTCAAAACTGGAAAGAAGGTTTCTGAGAAACTGCTCTGTGTTCTGTTAATTCAACTCACAGAGTTACATCTTTCTCTTCAAGAAGCCTTTCGCTAAGGCTGTTCTTGTGGAATTGGCAAAGGGATATTTGGAAGCCCATAGAGGTCTATGGAGAAAAAGGAAATAACTTCCGTTCAAAACTGGAAAGAAGCTTTCTGAGAAACTGCTCTGTGTTCTGTTAATTCATCTCACAGAGTTACATCTTTCTCTTCAAGAAGCCTTTCGGTAAGGCTTTTCTTGTGGCATTGGCAAAGGGATATTTGGAAGCCCATACAGGGCTATGGTGAAAAAGGAAATATCTTCCGTTCCAAACTGGAAAGAAGCTTTCTGAGAAACTGCTCTGTGTTCTGTTAATTCATCTCACAGAGTTACATCTTTCCCTTCAAGAAGCCTTTCGCTAAGGCTGTTCTTGTGGAATTGGCAAAGGGATATTTGGAAGCCCATAGAGGGCTATGGTGAAAAAGGAAATATCTTCCGTTCAAAACTGGAAAGAAGTTTTCTGAGAAACTGCTCTGTGTTCTGTTAATTCATCTCACAGAGTTACATCTTTCCCTTCAAGAAGCCTTTCGCTAAGGCTGTTCTTGTGGAATTGGCAAAGGGATATTTGGAAGCCCATAGAGGGCTAGGGTTAAAAAGGAAATATCTATCGTTCAAAATTGGAAAGAAGCTTTCTGAGAAACTGCTCTGTGTTCTGTTAATTCATCTCACAGAGTTACATCTTTCCCTTCAAGAAGCCTTTCGCTAAGCCTGTTCTTGTGGAATTGGCAAAGGGATATTTGGAAGCCCTTAGAGGGCTATGGTGAAACAGGAAATATTTTCCGTTCAAACCTGGAAAGAAGCTTTCTGAGAAACTGCTCTGTGTTAATTCATCTCACAGAGTTACATCTTTCTCTTCAAGAAGCCTTTCGCTAAGGCTGTTCTTGTGGAATTGGCAAAGGGATATTTGGAAGCCCATAGAGGGCTATGGTGAAAAAGGAAATATCTTCCGTTCAAAACTGAAAAGTAGCTTTCTGAGAAACTGCTCTGTGTTCTGTTAATTCATCTCTCAGAGTTACATCTTTCTCTTGAAGAAGCCTTTCGCTAAGGCTGTTCTTGTGGAATTGGAAAAGGGATATTTGGAAGCCCATTGAGGGCTATGGTGAAAAAGGAAATATCTTCCGTTCAAAACTGGAAAGAAGCTTTCTGAGAAACTGCTCTGTGTTCTGTTAATTCATCTCACAGAGTTACAACTTTCTCTTCAAGAAGCCTTTCGCTAAGGCTGTTCTTGTGGAAATGGCTAAGGGATATTTGGAAGCCCATAGAGGGCTATGGTGAAAAAGGAATTATCTTCCGTTCAAAACTGGAAAGAAGCTTTCTGAGAAACTGCTCTGTGTTCTGTTAATTCATCTCACAGAGTTACATCTTTCTGTTGAAGAAGCCTTTCGCTAAGGCTGTTCCTGTGGAATTGGAAAAGGGATATTTGGAAGCCCTTAGAGGGCTATGGTGAAAAAGGAAATATCTTCCGTTCAAAACTGGAAAGAAGCTTTCTGAGAAACTGCTCTGTGTTCTGTTAATTCATCTCACAGAGTTACATCTTTCTCTTCAAGAAGCCTTTCGCTAAGGCTGTTCTTGTGGAATTGGCAAAGGGATATTTGGAAGCAAATAGAGGGCTATGGTGAAAAACGAAATATCTTCCGTTCAAAACTGGAAAGAAGCTTTCTGAGAAACTGCTCTGTGTTCTGTTAATTCATCTCACAGAGTTACATCTTTCCCTTCAAGAAGCCTTTCGCTAAGGCTGTTCTTGTGGAATTGGAAAAGGGATATTTGGAAGCCCATAGAGGGCTATGGTGAAAAAGGAAATATCTTCCGTTCAAAACTGGAAAGAAGCTTTCTGAGAAACTGCTCTGTGTTCTGTTAATTCATCTCACAGAGTTACATCTTTCCCTTCAAGAAGCCTTTCGCTAAGGCTGTTCTTGTGGAATTCGCAAAGGGATATTTGGAAGCCCATAGAGGGCTATGGTGAAAAAGGAAATATCTTCCGTTCAAAACTGGAAACAAGCTTTCTGAGAAACTGCTCTGTGTTCTGTTAATTCATCTCACAGAGTTACATCTTTCCCTTCAAGAAGCCTTTCGCTAAGGCTGTTCTTGTGGAATTGGCAAAGGGATATTTGGAAGCCCATTGAGGGCTATGGTGAAAAAGGAAATATCTTCCGTTCAAAACTGGAAAGAAGCTTTCTGAGAAACTGCTCTGTGTTCTGTTAATTCATCTCACAGAGTTACATCTTTCTCTTCAAGAAGCCTTTCGCTAAGGCTGTTCTTGTGAAATTGGCAAAGGGATATTTGGAAGCCCATAGAGGGCTATGGTGAAAAAGGAAATATCTTCCGTTCAAAACTGGAAAGAAGCTTTCTGAAAAACTGCTCTGTGTTCTCTTAATTCATCTCACAGAGTTACATCTTTCCCTTCAATGAGCCTTTCGCTAAGGCTGTTCTTGTGGAATTGACAAAGGGATATTTGGAAGCCCTTAGAGGGCTATGGTGAAAAAGGAAATATCTTCCGTGTAAAACTTAAAAGAAGCTTTCTCAGAAACTGCTCTCTGTTCTGTTAATTCATCTCACAGAGTTACATCTTTCTGTTGAAGAAGCCTTTCGCTAAGGCTGTTCTTGTGGAATTGGAAAAGTGATATTTGGAAGCCCATAGAGGGCTATGGTGAAAAAGGAAATATCTTCCGGTCAAAACTGGAAAGAAGCTTTCTAAGAAACTGCTCTGTGTTCTGTTAATTCATCTCACAGAGTTACATCTTTCTCTTCAAGAAGCCTTTCGCTAAGGCTGTTCTTTTGGAATTGGCAAAGGGATATTTGGAAGCCCATAGAGGGCTATGGTGAAAAAGGAAATATCTTCCGTTCAAAACTGGAAAGAAGCTTTCTGAGAAACTGCTCTGTGTTCTGTTAATTCATCTCACAGAGTTACATCTTTCCCTTCAAGAAGCCTTTCGCTAAGGCTGTTCTTGTGGAATTGGCAAAGGGATATTTGGAAGACCATAGAGGGCTATGGTGAAAAAGGAAATATCTTCCGTTCAAAATTGGAAAGAAGCTTTCTGAGAAACTGCTCTGTGTTCTGTTAATTCATCTCACAGAGTTACATCTTTCCCTTCAAGAAGCCTTTCGCTAAGGCTGTTCTTGTGGAATTGGCAAAGGGATATTTGGAAGCCCATAGAGAGCTATGGTGAAAAAGGAAATATCTTCCGTTCAAAACTGGAAAGAAGCTTTCTGATAAACTTCTCAGTGTTCTGTTAATTCATCTCACAGAGTTACATCTTTCTCTTCAAGAAGCCTTTCGCTAAGGCTATTCTTGTGGAATTGGCAAAGGGATATTTGGAAGCCCTAGAGGGCTATGGTGAAAAAGGAAATATCTTCCGTTCAAAACAGGAAAGAAGGTTTCTGAGAAACTGCTCTGTGTTCTGTTAATTCAACTCACAGAGTTACATCTTTCTCTTCAAGAAGCCTTTCGCTAAGGCTGTTCTTGTGGAATTGGCAAAGGGATATTTGGAAGCCCATAGAGGGCTATGGTGAAAAAGGAATTATCTTCCGTTCAAAACTGGAAAGAAGCTTTCTGAGAAACTGCTCTGTGTTCTGTTAATTCATCTCACAGAGTTACATCTTTCCCTTCAAGAAGCCATTCGCTAAGGCTGTTCTTGTGGAATTGGCAAAGGGATATTTGGAAGCCCATAGAGGGCTATGGTGAAAAAGGAAATATCTTCCGTTCAAAATTGGAAAGAAGCTTTCTGAGAAACTGCTCTGTGTTTTGTTAATTCATCTCACAGAGTTACATCTTTCCCTTCAAGAAGCCTTTCGCTAAGGCTGTTCTTGTGGAATTGGCAAAGGGATATTTGGAAGCCCATAGAGGGCTATGGTGAAAAAGGAAATATCTTCCGTTCAAAATTGGAAAAAAGCTTTCTGAGAAACTGCTCTGTGTTCTGTTAATTCATCTCACAGAGTTACATCTTTCCCTTCAAGAAGCCTTTCGCTAAGGCTGTTCTTGTGGAATTGGCAAAGGGATATTTGGAAACCCATAGAGAGCTATGGTGAAAAAGGAAATATCTTCCGTTCAAAACTGGAAAGAAGCTTTCTGAGAAACTGCTCTGTGTTCTGTTAATTCATCTCACAGAGTTACATCTTTCTCTTCAAGAAGCCTTTCGCTAAGGCTATTCTTGTGGAATTGGAAAAGGGATATTTGGAAGCCCGTAGAGGGCTATGGTGAAAAAGGAAATATCTTCCGTTCAAAACTGGAAAGAAGGTTTCTGAGAAACTGCTCTGTGTTCTGTTAATTCAACTCACAGAGTTACATCTTTCTCTTCAAGAAGCCTTTCGCTAAGGCTGTTCTTGTGGAATTGGCAAAGGGATATTTGGAAGCCCATAGAGGTCTATGGAGAAAAAGGAAATAACTTCCGTTCAAAACTGGAAAGAAGCTTTCTGAGAAACTGCTCTGTGTTCTGTTAATTCATCTCACAGAGTTACATCTTTCTCTTCAAGAAGCCTTTCGGTAAGGCTTTTCTTGTGGCATTGGCAAAGGGATATTTGGAAGCCCATAGAGGGCTATGGTGAAAAAGGAAATATCTTCCGTTCCAAACTGGAAAGAAGCTTTCTGAGAAACTGCTCTGTGTTCTGTTAATTCATCTCACAGAGTTACATCTTTCCCTTCAAGAAGCCTTTCGCTAAGGCTGTTCTTGTGGAATTGGCAAAGGGATATTTGGAAGCCCATAGAGGGCTATGGTGAAAAAGGAAATATCTTCCGTTCAAAACTGGAAAGAAGCTTTCTGAGAAACTGCTCTGTGTTCTGTTAATTCATCTCACAGCGTTACATCTTTCCCTTCAAGAAGCCTTTCGCTAAGGCTGTTCTTGTGGAATTGGCAAAGGGATATTTGGAAGCCCATAGAGGGCTATGGTGAAAAAGGAAACATCTTCCGTTCAAAACTGGAAAGAAGCTTTCTGAGAAACTGCTCTGTGTTCTGTTAATTCATCTCACAGATTTACATCTTTCCCTTCAAGAAGCCTTTCGCTAAGGCTGCTCTTGTGGAATTGGCAAAGGTATATTTGGAAGCCCATAGAGGGCTATGGTGAAAAAGGAAATATCTTCCGTTCAAAACTGGAAAGAAGCTTTCTGAGAAACTGCTCTGTGTTCTGTTAATTCATCTCACAGAGTTACATCTTTCCCATCAAGAAGCCTTTCGCTAAGGCTGTTCTTGGGGAATTGGCAAAGGGATATTTGGAAGCCCATAGAGGGCTATGTTGAAAAAGGAAATATCTTCCGTTCAAAACTGGAAAGAAGCTTTCTGAGAAACTGCTCTGTGTTCTGTTAATTCATCTCATAGAGTTACATCTTTCCCTTCAAGAAACCTTTCGCTAAGGCTGTTCTTGTGGAATTGGCAAAGGGATATTTGGAAGCCCATAGAGGGCTATGGTGAAAAAGGAAATATCTTCCGTTCAAAACTGGAAAGAAGCTTTCTGAGAAACTGCTCTGTGTTCTGTTAATTCATCTCACAGAGTTAAATCTTTCCCTTCAAGAAGCCTTTCGCTAAGGCTGTTCTTGTGGAATTGGCAAAGGGATATTTGGAAGCCCATAGAGGGCTATGGTGAAAAAGGAAATATCTTCCGTGCAAAACTGGAAAGAAGCTTTCTGAGAAACTGCTCTGTGTTCTGTTAATTCATCTCATAGAGTTACATCTTTCTCTTCAGGAAACCTTTCGCTAAGGCTGTTCTTGTGGAATTGGCAAAGGGATATTTGGAAGCCCATAGAGGGCTATGGTGAAAAAGGAAATAATTTCCGTTCAAAACTGGAAAGAAGGTTTCTGAGAAACTGCTCTGTGTTCTGTTAATTCAACTCACAGAGTTACATCTTTCTCTTCAAGAAGCCTTTCGCTAAGGCTTTTCTTGTGGAATTGGCAAAGGGATATTTGGAAGCCCATAGAGGGCTATGGTGAAAAAGGAAATATCTTCCGTTCAAAACTGAAAAGTAGCTTTCTGAGAAACTGCTCTGTGTTCTGTTAATTCATCTCTCAGAGTTACATCTTTCTCTTGAAGAAGCCTTTCGCTAAGGCTGTTCTTGTGGAATTGGCAAAGGGATATTTGGAAGCCCATTGAGGGCTATGGTGAAAAAGGAAATATCTTCCGTTCAAAACTGGAAAGAAGCTTTCTGAGAAACTGCTCTGTGTTCTGTTAATTCATCTCACAGAGTTACATCTTTCCCTTCAAGAAGCCTTTCGCGAAGGCTGTTCTTGTGGAATTGGCAAAGGGACATTTGGAAGCCCATAGAGGGCTATGGTGAAAAACGAAATATCTTCCGTTCAAAACTGGAAAGAAGCTTTCTGAGAAACTGCTCTGTGTTCTGTTAATTCATCACACAGAGTTACATCTTTCCCTTCAAGAAGCCTTTCGCTAAGGCTGTTCTTGTGGAATTGGCAAAGGGATATTTGGAAGCCCATAGAGGGCTATGGTGAAAAAGGAAATATCTTCCGTTCAAAACTGGAAAGAAGCTTTCTGAGAAACTGCTCTGTGTTCTGTTAATTCATCTCACAGAGTTACATCTTTCCCTTCAAGAAGCCTTTCGCTAAGGCTGTTCTTGTGGAATTGGCAAAGGGATATTTGGAAGCCCATAGAGGGCTATGGTGAAAAAGGAAATATCTTCCGTTCAAAACTGGAAAGAAGCTTTCTGAGAAACTGCTCTGTGTTCTGTTAATTCATCTCACAGAGTTACATCTTTCCCTTCAAGAAGCCTTTCGCTAAGGCTGTTCTTGTGGAATTGGCAAAGGGATATTTGGAAGCCCATTGAGGGCTATGGTGAAAAAGGAAATATCTTCCGTTCAAAACTGGAAAGACGCTTTCTGAGAAACTGCTCTGTGTTCTGTTAATTCATCTCACAGAGTTACATCTTTCTCTTCAAGAAGCCTTTCGCTAAGGCTGTTCTTGTGAAATTGGCAAAGGGATATTTGGAAGCCCATAGAGGGCTATGGTGAAAAAGGAAATATCTTCCGTTCAAAACTGGAAAGAAGCTTTCTGAAAAACTGCTCTGTGTTCTCTTAATTCATCTCACAGAGTTACATCTTTCCCTTCAATGAGCCTTTCGCTAAGGCTGTTCTTGTGGAATTGACAAAGGGATATTTGGAAGCCCATAGAGGGCTATGGTGAAAAAGGAAATATCTTCCGTGTAAAACTTAAAAGAAGCTTTCTCAGAAACTGCTCTCTGTTCTGTTAATTCATCTCACAGAGTTACATCTTTCTGTTGAAGAAGCCTTTCGCTAAGGCTGTTCTTGTGGAATTGGAAAAGGGATATTTGGAAGCCCATAGAGGGCTATGGTGAAAAAGGAAATATCTTCCGTTCAAAACTGGAAAGAAGCTTTCTGAGAAACTGCTCTGTGTTCTGTTAATTCATCTCACAGAGTTACATCTTTCTCTTCAAGAAGCCTTTCGCTAAGGCTGTTCTTTTGGAATTGGCAAAGGGATATTTGGAAGCCCATAGAGGGCTATGGTGAAAAAGGAAATATCTTCCGTTCAAAACTGGAAAGAAGCTTTCTGAGAAACTGCTCTGTGTTCTGTTAATTCATCTCACAGAGTTACATCTTTCCCTTCAAGAAGCCTTTCGCTAAGGCTGTTCTTGTGGAATTGGCAAAGGGATATTTGGAAGCCCATAGAGGGCTATGGTGAAAAAGGAAATATCTTCCGTTCAAAATTGGAAAGAAGCTTTCTGAGAAACTGCTCTGTGTTCTGTTAATTCATCTCACAGAGTTACATCTTTCCCTTCAAGAAGCCTTTCGCTAAGGCTGTTCTTGTGGAATTGGCAAAGGGATATTTGGAAGCCCATAGAGAGCTATGGTGAAAAAGGAAATATCTTCCGTTCAAAACTGGAAAGAAGCTTTCTGATAAACTTCTCAGTGTTCTGTTAATTCATCTCACAGAGTTACATCTTTCTCTTCAAGAAGCCTTTCGCTAAGGCTATTCTTGTGGAATTGGCAAAGGGATATTTGGAAGCCCTAGAGGGCTATGGTGAAAAAGGAAATATCTTCCGTTCAAAACAGGAAAGAAGGTTTCTGAGAAACTGCTCTGTGTTCTGTTAATTCAACTCACAGAGTTACATCTTTCTCTTCAAGAAGCCTTTCGCTAAGGCTGTTCTTGTGGAATTGGCAAAGGGATATTTGGAAGCCCATAGAGGGCTATGGTGAAAAAGGAATTATCTTCCGTTCAAAACTGGAAAGAAGCTTTCTGAGAAACTGCTCTGTGTTCTGTTAATTCATCTCACAGAGTTACATCTTTCCCTTCAAGAAGCCATTCGCTAAGGCTGTTCTTGTGGAATTGGCAAAGGGATATTTGGAAGCCCATAGAGGGCTATGGTGAAAAAGGAAATATCTTCCGTTCAAAATTGGAAAGAAGCTTTCTGAGAAACTGCTCTGTGTTTTGTTAATTCATCTCACAGATTTACATCTTTCCCTTCAAGAAGCCTTTCGCTAAGGCTGTTCTTGTGGAATTGGCAAAGGGATATTTGGAAGCCCATAGAGGGCTATGGTGAAAAAGGAAATATCTTCCGTTCAAAATTGGAAAAAAGCTTTCTGAGAAACTGCTCTGTGTTCTGTTAATTCATCTCACAGAGTTACATCTTTCCCTTCAAGAAGCCTTTCGCTAAGGCTGTTCTTGTGGAATTGGCAAAGGGATATTTGGAAACCCATAGAGAGCTATGGTGAAAAAGGAAATATCTTCCGTTCAAAACTGGAAAGAAGCTTTCTGAGAAACTGCTCTGTGTTCTGTTAATTCATCTCACAGAGTTACATCTTTCTCTTCAAGAAGCCTTTCGCTAAGGCTATTCTTGTGGAATTGGAAAAGGGATATTTGGAAGCCCGTAGAGGGCTATGGTGAAAAAGGAAATATCTTCCGTTCAAAACTGGAAAGAAGGTTTCTGAGAAACTGCTCTGTGTTCTGTTAATTCAACTCACAGAGTTACATCTTTCTCTTCAAGAAGCCTTTCGCTAAGGCTGTTCTTGTGGAATTGGCAAAGGGATATTTGGAAGCCCATAGAGGTCTATGGAGAAAAAGCAAATAACTTCCGTTCAAAACTGGAAAGAAGCTTTCTGAGAAACTGCTCTGTGTTCTGTTAATTCATCTCACAGAGTTACATCTTTCTCTTCAAGAAGCCTTTCGGTAAGGCTTTTCTTGTGGCATTGGCAAAGGGATATTTGGAAGCCCATAGAGGGCTATGGTTAAAAAGGAAACATCTTCCGTTCAAAACTGGAAAGAAGCTTTCTGAGAAACTGCTCTGTGTTCTGTTAATTCATCTCACAGATTTACATCTTTCCCTTCAAGAAGCCTTTCGCTAAGGCTGTTCTTGTGGAATTGGCAAAGGGATATTTGGAAGCCCATAGAGGGCTATGGTGAAAAAGGAAATATCTTCCGTTCAAAACTGGAAAGAAGCTTTCTGAGAAACTGCTCTGTGTTCTGTTAATTCATCTCACAGAGTTACATCTTTCCCATCAAGAAGCCTTTCGCTAAGGCTGTTCTTGGGGAATTGGCAAAGGGATATTTGGAAGCCCATAGAGGGCTATGGTGAAAAAGGAAATATCTTCCGTTCAAAACTGGAAAGAAGCTTTCTGAGAAACTGCTCTGTGTTCTGTTAATTCATCTCATAGAGTTACATCTTTCCCTTCAAGAAACCTTTCGCTAAGGCTGTTCTTGTGGAATTGGCAAAGGGATATTTGGAAGCCCATAGAGGGCTATGGTGAAAAAGGAAATATCTTCCGTTCAAAACTGGAAAGAAGCTTTCTGAGAAACTGCTCTGTGTTCTGTTAATTCATCTCACAGAGTTAAATCTTTCCCTTCAAGAAGCCTTTCGCTAAGGCTGTTCTTGTGGAATTGGCAAAGGGATATTTGGAAGCCCATAGAGGGCTATGGTGAAAAAGGAAATATCTTCCGTTCAAAACTGGAAAGAAGCTTTCTGAGAAACTGCTCTGTGTTCTGTTAATTCATCTCAAAGAGTTACATCTTTCTCTTCAGGAAACCTTTCGCTAAGGCTGTTATTGTGGAATTGGCAAAGGGATAT